>NC_089761.1:49246772-49274272 GCF_040412425.1 Macrobrachium rosenbergii | reverse complement strand
GTTATTGATTCCTTCAGTGGGTTGATTTTGTGGAGGAGAGGCATTCATCAGTGAAAGGGTTACTTCCTGATGGATAAATTAAAATAATTGTTTTAATTATTCATTTTGAATATAAAAGATATCACTTCTTGTGAGCTCCATCTGCACACACACACAGGGGAATCATTGCTGAATTGAATTTGAATAGGCCTTCATGAAAAACAGCCAAAGTCTTAAACATAAGTGTACTTATGCATAAGGTTTAATTGGCTGAAAAGGTTGGGTAATTATTACATAAGAGAATAGCAAAAAAGCTTATGCAAGACTTCATGAATGATACATGTGCTACAAGTGGCCATCACCTCCCAAACAATGTCCAAGAGCTTAAGGAACAACTTGAAAGCAACAAGAGTGATGTTCAAAGATATTCAAGCCTTCATGTTTTTATTAGTAAACATTTGATTTAATATTGGAAGTATCATTGTATTGCCATTTTTATATGAATGACCATGTGATATTCGTTTCTGTTGCAAATGCTCGGTTAATGCATTACAAGTAAATATCCAGTGATATGGTTTCAGGATGAGGTATGGGATAACAAAAATGAGTGAGACACTGAGACACACAATAACCTAGTCCTCCTAACCTAACCTAGGATGCTGGGCCCTACATTTACTGGACCAGGCAAGGGCTTTGTTCCCCCCTGACTCCTCAACCCTCAGTGTAATGTGACCATAAAGCTATGGTTTTTGTTGGAGTCTTACATCATTTTTAGACACTGGGTGTTTGTAATATGTTAACTAAACATGAATGGGAAATGAATATCAAATTTGTCAATGCAGTATCATGAAGACAGCACAGTAATGTATTTCACAGTACAAATTTGGTACCTTTTAGTAATAAATCTATCATGTTTTAAATTCCACACAATGAGCCTGATGTTGTAGGATGTGTTAAAGCAGTTCATAATACTGTACCAAGGAATCTAGTGATAATTTATAAACTGCACATCATCAGTAGGAAACCTGTACAGTATTAAGAAATACTGTATTGTATTATGCTAAGAATTTTACCACTCATATATTGTTCAGTTCAGGATTTGATTTGAAATACATGACAATATTATCTTTATTTCTGATGAATTCTGCCATATGTAAGAGAGTTGGCAAAACCCAGTTTAGTACGTGCTAGTATTCTGCACCAATTTAGTATTTGCTGGTATTCTTCAATATAAGCCCATATACTTTAGTAGTACAGTATATTGTAATTAGCATTAGTAAAAGATTAAAAATTTGTATCCATCGAATTTCTTCCTGTAAAGTTATTTTATAAACAGAATAAATTTATGAACTATTATTGACTTGTGGATGTGAATTTCAGGAACTGATGTATGGACTTGAGTATTTTTTACATTCAAATTGGGATGATGCAACAAGATGGATGGCAAAACACCATTGTCAGCGGAAATTCTACAACATTTTTCAAGATCTCCGAAGTTCACATTTCTTTGCTACATACACTGACTGCTGTTAGCCTCTTCTTTTTCTTGCATACCTTCAATTTCAACTTACATTCTAATGAAAATATCTTTACTGTTACACACCATTTTCTATTATTCCTAACTCAGTGCTGTTCTCCAGTAGTCTCATTACATAGTTGCAACTTAAATATTCCTCCCAAAACTAAGGCTTTTTTAGCTGCATCACCTTTAAAGATATCAGATTTCACATCTCCCCTGACAATTTCCAACTTGGGATTCTCCCACACTACTTATATAAAGTTAATGCCTTCCAAACAAAATTCCACAGTTGTATCCCAGTATATGTTTGCTCAAAAGCCAACTTGCCACAAAACAGAGACCGACCTTGCTCATGAATCAACAGAATTTTCTACATCTTCATCATTAGCAATACCCATTAATGCTTCAGTTCCTGCTATATGTGACATTACTCTTGCAACTCAGACATTAGAACCTAAGGTTGAGGAAAAATATCACTATTATACTCGTACTGCATTTTCCAGTGTTAGTCATACAAAATATCTCAAGAACTCAAATTTATCACCAAGTTTTACTTATACTCTTTACCCACAGACAGTTTTCCCACAAACAAAATATAATCCTTGTGAATTTACCAATGATTGCACAGGTATGTGATATTACCACAATGTACTAGATTACTGTTATGCATGGTTAACAGCATTATTTTACAAACTCCACAGTTGTGCCCGTTTTGCTCTTTCACCTTTATTTTAAATGTTAACTTTTGTGTAGAAGCACTACCTATTTTTTCTGTAACACAAGATATAGAAGTTTCATGCACACCCCCTGGAGAATATTAAGGCTCTAATCTGACGTTTAAAAATGTAACAGTTTTTGAGTGTCAAAATCAGCCATGTAATATAAATCCATGTGCTATCTACCAGTGAAACTCAGAGTATTTCATCTCCATTCATATCAAGTTTGTTTTGATTTTGTTTGATTGGCCTTTATTGCTTGTTTATATATGTGTTGCTAGCTTATGTATTTTTGTGTATTAATTTACATTGTTGAAGTGGCCATTTACTGTTGTTCAATTATTGATTTGTAGTTCCAGATTGAGAGCATAAATGCTTCGTAGAAGTGAATACAAGGCAGGTTCATTACTGTACTTCAGTTAACAGGGTTTCCAAGGAAGGTAATTAGATAACTTTACTGTCAAAATAAGTGTAACTATATGAACAGTGTTTTAGTGCTACTCATGAAAATACTTGTTGTATTCTAAAAATTTTCTTGCTGAGGTCATTTTCATGCTTAAGATACCTAAAATGTACCAATTTATTCTTCTTGGTGATATTATAGTATTGTGAGTTTTGTTTTTCCAATGGATATTATGTGCATGTAAGGTCCAAATTCATTATACCCCAGTGAGAAGTGGATTTGCACTTGCATTTTGAATCCGACGATAGTAGCAAAAGAGTTATCTTGGTAATTGCTAACCTTGTCATCACATCACCTCCCATCTACATGGGTGAAGGAATCTGAAGGAATTCTGTCAACCTTTTTACAAAAGTAGACTATCATGACATAGATGTTCATGAAGGGAGACTGGAGATTATCTTTTTGTTTGCATGTGTGTCTATACACAGCTTTACCTTGTCCATAACTTTTGATCTATACAAAATAAGACTTCACATTTGACATTCATACTCCATCAATGAAGTTTTTCCCTGTGTTTGTCTGCCAGTGTTTGTGTATGTGTCTGTGTCCACCTATCTTGTGTTCACATCTTCTCTTACATGGTTTTCCTAAATGTTTGAAGGGATTTTCATCAAATTTGTTACAAAGGTAGACCAAAATAAGTATACCTTAGTTTTACCAGACCACTGAGCTGATTAACAGCTCTCCTAGGGCTGGCCCGAAGGATTAGACTTATTTTACGTGGCTAAGAACCAACTGGTTACTTAGCAATGGGACCTACAGCTTATTGTGGAATCTGAACCACATTATAGCGAGAAATGAATTTCTATTACCAGAAATAAATTCCTCTAACTCTTCACCAGCTGGCCGGAGACTCGAACGCAGGGCCTACCGAGTGCTAGGCCACAGCTCTACCGACTCGCCCAACGAAGAGTTCACAAAGGTAGACCATAATGTCAGATATGAAGGGAGATTATTTTCTGTCTGTCTCTAGACATCTTTAATGTTGGCTATAGCTTTTGAGCTACGAGACAGAGACTTTATAACTGGTATGCACACTCTGCTAATAAAGTCTTTTCAGTTAATGCTAAAGTTAGTGAACTTCATCATGCTAAAAACAGTTGCCCCTCTAGCCTTATTTTTTATGCCAAGCTGTTTGTCTTTTTTTTTTATTTTGATCCCATACATTTTTTTTTATAGTCCTTGGCCTTAAAAGATAAATCTACTTCATTTATTGGAAAATGAACTTACTGTAAGACATATGGGTTAGCCTTTCCCATAACATACGTGTGGCTCTCACTGAATTAAGATGAATGTGACATACAGAAAGTAACAAAAATCCCTTTGTTTTATGAGGAATCAAGTAAAGCTATTATGTACTGTGCTAATGCTATGGTAAATTTACAAAGATGATTTTCTTTATGTCCTTATTGGGATTTTTACAAGTGAATAGATTTCCAGAAATTATTTGAAATTACCAATACCATGTTGATGGAAACAGCTTTATATTTGTATGCACCTGAGAACAATTGTTATCAAACCTTTGCCTTATGTAGATCTAAGTTACCTTTCAACATAAAACCAAGGGTTTTCAAGTAAGTAATTTTAAGTGCAGACCCCCTTGATTTTGTATCTTTTGGCTAGCAAGAGCAGTAAATACAGTACAGTACATATAGACAGGGTTGGAAGAGGTCCAGTAAAGTTTATGTTTGCAAGAAAGAGTTATCTACTGGGAAAGTTTAGTCATTAGACCAGCACATGATGACTGGCAAGAGCGTCTTATTTTCACCTCAGCAGAAATATTAAGAACTGTGAAGTAATTTCCTGAAGTAAATAATTTTCTCTTCACTTAGACTACCTATGATAGGTTTGTTCACTTTGTGAACATTTAGGCTCTCATCTACCCTTTTAACATTATGCTTATCCCAGCTGGATTACCTTAACAAAAAGGTACAGCTGTTTTGCTTTTTTAGAATGCAGATGGTTGTAGTGCATGTTATGTTTTGTTTGTCTCTGTAGATGGCAGTTTCCCAGATTTGTAAGTAGAATATTGGTTTACTTTTGTAATTTTATTCAACATAATTGACTTATTCAACTTAAATCATCCTAAAATATGATGTTATAATACTTGATAAATTACAGGTTTTTATTTGAGATTATGTTTTTATTGTTATTTGGCAAAGAAGTCAACTGAACCACTTTATTATGCTCTATATTTACATTCTGTATCATGTTTATCCATATGTATACCAGGTATAAAAATTGGCCCAATATAATTCAGTCGACTGGAACAATGGTAACAGTATTATATACGGTTCAACATCCTTGATGGATCAGATGTATGTAAGACTGAAGTTTGGTATCAGCCATTACTAGTTATTTCACTTATCTAAATTAACATTTATTATTGTGGAGTGAGAAGTTATGCTTTATCCTTAGTATTCTGAATTTGTCTTATTAAGGCTCTGGAGCATATACAAAGACTTACCAGTAACTGTAGGAAGTACTTAATTAAGAGAATATATATTTGCCCTGTTTTGAGATACTGTATACCTGTATCCTATATTTTATTAAATATTTTAGTTATTATCCAGATTACCAAAGAGGATATATCTTTATTGCTTGTGTGCAAATTTGAATGTCGTAAGTTTTTTCTTAGCAGAACCCTCTTTGCAGAGGGTGGCTAATGCTTTACAAGTACTGTAGTGACAAATGAAGCCATTTTTGTTGATGCTGATGCTAATAGCAACAGTGTAAACTAATCCAGGATCCATACAATTTACCACAGAGTAGATGTCAAATTGAGCTTAACTGGAACTGCTCCGACTGTGTTGCCATTGCTTTCGGCTAAATTCAGACCACTTGAAGATGATCAGCTTCTGACTTACAAACTAATTTTCATTGTGATCTATCAAAAGCAATACTGTAGTCTCAATATCTTTCCATTGGATATTGCATATCTTGACTTTTTTCATGTGATGTTTGCTCCTTTTTATTCTGGTGTTCCCAGAGGAGCTATTTTGTGCTCGGTTGAGCTATGGATACTAATTACAAAAATGTCCAATTCACCATTGGTTCTCCACATCATGGAGGCATATGCCTTTCCGTTTGGTAATCTTAAAATATCATTTTGAGCAGTTTGAAACTTGGGATTTTTACGTTTCTCATGTAGAATATGTTTCATATAAGACTTTAATGGAAGTTCTCCATGTTTTCCTCAAAACCAGTAACTGTGGTGATGGGTGGAGTAGCCAAGGGGTTTTTCTCCTGTAATTTTTACAGCAGCCTGAATATTTTGTCAATAGTTATTTGGGTCAGATGGTAAGTACTAAGTCAGCTCCTCTGTGATAGCACTCTCGTAGATGTCTTATGTTAATACTATCGAATGCATTGCGATTCAGTCTCAGATGCTAGCCTTCAGTATATATGAATATAAGATGCAGTTTGCCAAGGGTTAGTTTATGATTTGTTGAGCATTCAGTACCTCTCAGTTACACTAGTGTAATCAATTAGATCTTGGGTGTGTGTATGAGGCCATGTGATTACTGTACATTAGAGTTGCAAAGTGGTAAAGTATTAGTAATAATGGATGTATTCTATGTTCTAAGCGTGTGTAGCCTAAGATAATTTTCTTCACGCTGTGATGTCTCATTACACCAAGGTAGAGGTGGTTTTTCTTCAGCTTTATTGTATATAAATATTACCATGAACAAGTAATTTAACAAGACCATACTTGAATGTCATGGAGCTGCCCAAAGGGTATGCTTTTAATAATTTTATTAGAAGTTAGTATACTGTATTGCAACTTTTTAAAGTTTTAAGAATTGGATGATAAGGATTCTCACAAAATTTTTTTCAAAGATTTGTTTCCAATATTTGATCGACATTGTTGGCGGAAAGTTGGACAGTCACCAAAGATATGTTTGAGTGATTCTCTTATTCTGCATTCATAGATTGGATCATTAGGGATATTCTTTAAATACCCATGGGGCAGACCAGTTGAAAGACCAGATAATATTGTTTAAATGTGGTGTTCTTTTTTGGAATGAACACCACCATCCAGTAGATGTTATAATCTGTTTTAATTTATTATTGTCAAAATCATCATTCCACAATGCCAGTATTTCCAATATTTGTTTATCATCAGGTGTATTTTTCTGATCAGATGAAGTCTTTTGCACTGTTTGCATGGGTATAGGGCTCTGATGAGTGTGGCACACCAGCCCTTAGTAAGAGGACTGTACCACATCCACTTCATCAGTCTTTCCTTTATGTCTTCAGGTGACTCTTGTATGGCTCAGACAATAAAACCAACCCTGTGAACCTATTATCATCTTGGTAACCTTTCCAGAAAAAGATATACACTAATTTCCCAGTTTTAGTTTTGTCTAAATTCAATGGATCTCATATATGCATGAGGCATTCTGCTATTGGCCATTGTGTGGATGCTCTGGTTATCGATACTTATGGAGTAAATGATGTTTTGCAGTAGTCTTGCATTTCACTTACTATTAACCACGACTTCTTATAAGGAGTTTCTTTTTGTGTGAGAATATGATTATAAGGAGTTTCTTTTTATGTGAGAATATGATCAATGTCTGTGGATTACTTAAACTTTCAATACCACTGCTGCTAAGTGAGCAACAGTGTTAATGTTATAGCTTATTTGCTTGTATGGTAGAATATACACTGTACCTGTGTTAAGCACATGTTTGTGCTTGAGAAGGAGAGAGAGATAATACAAGACAAGCAGAATATTGATAAGGTAGAACATAATTTTATTCTGATAATCTATCATCGTCACTCATATTCTGATAAACAGTCATTTCACTCATTACTGTACTGTCATTTTACTCAAAAGACTAGTATAAAAAAAAAAAGAGAAAATTATGTTGTTTCTGGCAGCAGAGACTGTTCACCATTCTACGATCCAATTGTGCTTATGAGTACTGTATGCTTTACAGATTTATGGTACAATTATTTAAGGAAAAGAGCTTTTGATACATGATCTTGGTGCAATTATTTTTAATATAAAGCTAACCAATGTCAAAACTAGTTTTTTAACTTCAGCTATTCCATTTGTTTTGATTACAGTATTGTACTCTATAAAAGTTTAAAAGTTCCAGTAAAACTGGCTAAAGATGAATGCTCAGGACTTATTTCTTCACAATGTGTACTTAAATGTAGCTTGATTTCTAGATTACTGCATACCAATCAGTAAAATTCTCATACAGTATGTGTCTTTCAAAGCATATGTGCAAAGATTTCTTGTACCTGAAATCCAAGATTTAATGCTCCAAGCTGCAATAATTTTGTTGTACAGTATTGGTGTTTGGTATTTTAAGTGTAAATAATCTTAACATTTAACCATCTTGTTGTCCCATATTTTGTTAAAAAAATGTTAACATAAATCATTTATTTATTCTCTCTACACCATAAAATGTTTATAATAATTAATGGGGGTAAATTAATGTCGTTTTATTTTTATACTAAAACAATGGCCAGGTTATTAAAGTCAGATTTGTATGACAGTATACAGTATACTGAACTGTAATAAAATTGTAAAGTTAAGAAAATTTTCCATTGTCTGAGGTTTGATTCATCAGTTCATTGTGCTCATGTATATTGAAAATGTACAGCGTAGACAATGTATGGGTTAAAAATGGAAAACTATTGTTATTAGATTTAGTACTCATGTAAGACTATTGAGAAATATAATATTGGTGTTATTTACTACAATGCATTTCTGGTAAATTATTTTTTTAGTGTTCACAAACTGAATTTTTTCTACTGTTATCTACGTTCTGGGGTTGTAAAGCATTGTTTTTTAATACAGTTTCTCTTTTCAGGTTCGCATTATGACAGTTCTCCATTATTAAGACCATTCTTCCCATTGTTTTCTTCGTACATGAAAGGAAGAAAAACAAGGATCTACAGTGAAAATGGTTGCTGGAAAGAAAATAAAGTTACAACATCCAAATATTTGTGTTGTCACATACCTGGTTCCAGTCCAGACTTTGACAGCATAAGAGATGTGCAGAGTGTTCAACACTTTCAGCAAAATGAAACAAGCAACATGTTTACCAGACAACCTGTAAATGTTATGGATTTCTTGCACTTGAGTTATGATGCACCTGGTGGACATGATAATGTTGAGAAATGTCGTAAAGTTGTCAATCATGTTACAAATGACAAGATTCATGTTACAAATGACAAGAAAGTCATCAATGCTAGTTCAGTAATAGATAAAAATATAATTGAATTTAAAACTTCTCATATTAGATCAAATCCGCTTCTAGTAACAAATGTAAGATCAAAATACAATGTAAACTGTAGGTTATGTGAGACTCAGTCATACCAAAGAAGCCTAGAGAAAACTCATGCAATAATGCCAACATTTACTAACCTGGATTTCCCTGAACCTCAAACAAGAACACAAGATAGTGTTAAAAAAAGACATGAATTATGTGACCAATATAAAATGAATATTGAGGGTAGCTTCACTGATAATGTACATGTGATTAATAATAGTGTGTTGTCTATACTTCCAACATTACCACCAGATATTTTTCCAGAGCCCAGTACAAAGTATTCTGTGCAAAGCACACAAATTCCTTACATATATAGTTATGAGGTGACAATCGATCACACCATTTATTATACACATACTTGGACAAAAGAAAAGATACCAAAAAGTGCTTTCCCATTGTTGACTTCACAAGCAGCGACTTTGTTATCAGGTTTAAGTAGTTCATTAGACACCCACAGAGTACAAAAATCTCTCCACTTAGAAAGCAGTATTAGAAGTCTGCCAGATGTTACTGTGAGAAGTACAGAGTTGCATTCAGTTATGACTCCTCATTTCTCAGACAATATAGGTTAATTTACTGCACTGGAATGCCATATATCTAGTCACTAATTTTTCTATTTTTCTACATCATTTCCAGAATATGCACTTATTTAAGATACTAAAATGCAGGTACTTATTCGGAAAATGCGTTTTTCTGGAGCAAAATCTGTTATTTATTTTTGTATTGTGATTACAAGGATGCACTGGATGTATGACAAATGTTTAAGGTCCAATGTTGCAGTAAAAATATTTTTGGCCAAATTTTTTTCTTTGCTAAACCTTAAAGATACAGACAGCAGAGTTTAATGTTTTCTTCAAATGTATAAGCCTAGTTGTAACCTGTCATTTAAATTGATACAAAAGTTTACTTGATGCATTTTATTGTATAAATTTAGCTCCACTTACAAATGCATTCAGGTCCAGTTTGGCAGTAAAATTTTTTTGGCCATGTTTTTTTCTTTGCTAAACCTTGAAGATACAAACAGCAGAGTTTATAAGTCCAGTAGTAACCTGTCATTTGAATTGATGCAAAAGCTTACTTGATGCATTTTGTTGTATAATTTTAGGTTCACTTTTGAATACACTGTTAAAGTACTGTAATGTGTCTTGTCATACTAGTAAAAATACTAACTTTTCTTATGTGTACCAGCATAATGCAATGGGAAAATGATGAGAGTGGTGACGCACGGCAATAAATTTTTGACATATCATTGATGGTAAATAAAGAAATACTGTAAACCTCAAAGCACATTAGGTGATGCTATGCATTAAGAATAAGCCCCTAATGGTGAGGATCCAGGTGGAGATTTCACTCTGATAGACTGAGAGCCATAAAGAACATTGAAAGGAGTAACTAAGTTGAGTGCTAAGGGTCTTATGCATCATTATAAATGCATTAGTGGTGGTGGGTCTACAAGGAAGAATCCCCTTGTAAACACGGTGACCATGCACTGCATCACAGATTGCCTTTTCCTCTTCAAAGGTGCATTTAAACTGGCGACAAAATTCATGAAATGTTCAGGCACACCAATAAATTTTTTCCCCTTGTTACTAACAAAATGTCAGAAAACTAATAGCTATTTTCAAGAGTGAAACCTTTTCTCTCAAATGTTTCTCCTCTTTGGTGCTGTTAACCTTCAATGTACCAATGTAACCCTAACCATCTGGTATCATCATTGTTCATTTTGTTAACATTCCAGTAGTTGATCAATATCATCCTATACTGTACAACATTCCTAAGCCTCCAGAAAACTGCATGATTTCAATCAAAATCAAGTTAGTCATTCTCATATTCAAACGAGAAAGTTATGCTACATTCATGAACCTTGAGAATGGATTTGATAGAGTACTAAGACAAGTGATTAAATGGGCAATAAAAAAAGCAAAGGCACCATAAAATTTAATTGAATTAGTGGTGTTAGTATAGCCTAATAAAAGATCTAAAGACAGACATGTTATAACTGAAAAATCTGAGAATAATGAAGTGCAGAAAGGAGGCCCATGTGGGCTGCGGTTTGCACATGACTTGTGTTAACAGCAGAATCAGAGGATGATAATACAAGAATGCTTCAAGATTGAAGAGGAATGTAGAGGACAGGGTTCGTAATTAAATAAGACAAAGCTTTTAGTGTCTGGAAAGGCAGTAAAGAAAAAAGTTTTGTTCAAAGAGTAGCCATGTGAATACTGCAGGAGAGGTACGGAGGTAAATGAAGTACTGTTTATGTAAAAATTACTGTTACAAGAGCAATTGGGAAAAAAGGGAGAAGTACTGTACTATATGGTGGAAGGACCGGCCTTGGATGAGGCAGCATTTCTGTTACAGTGGAGGTGCACTTGGTTGTGATGCAAGTATTAAGAGAGAAGTAAGAAAAAGAGAAACAACAGCCTGTTTGAAGTGAAAAGCGATGGCTGGACCAAGCAAAAATTTATGTTGCATGTAAAGTGCCTATAGCACATGCAGCAATGAGAAGAACTGAAGAGCAGTTAGTCAGAATAGTAACAGATATGGAACTAACAGAATGAAGACTACTAGGAAGGTCCAGAAAATTTTGGAAAAGTGGTATGGGTGAAGACCTAGACCATGAAAATTTTGACAAACTGGAGGGGAAATTAATTTCACATGCAGTATATCCCTGTAGAGGAAAAATCTGTTATAAAGACATCAATGGTGATTCCAGGAATCAGCATTACCATCAAGATTTTTTTTATAAGGTTGGATGTCATGAATTCTGCCAACTCTCTTATCTTGTTCACTCCGCCTTATTTCCATCTGGCATGATCTGGATATTTCCACTGATGGGCATCCTTCACCACTACACCTACTGCTTTAACTGCATTTCCCCTAGTCTCATCCCATACACAAACCCTCTAAAATTCTGAGAACTCATTCCATTTTTCAGCTCCTGAACCCATCTCTTTGCTACTTTCTCAATTGTAATGCAATCATCCCACTTCAATAAAGCCATGAGTCTTGTACAAAGTATTTTGTAGTCGCATCTCTTCAGAATCTTCATTGTGTCTAAGGGGAGAGAATGCAGTGATTCTGCTGTGTTGAGAAGCATGTCTTTACCAGTAGCCCATGGTCTATTTCCACTTCATTCAGGCAGTACAGTCTTGTACCATAACAATTATACTTTTCTATTCCATCTCTTCACGCTGAGAGCATGGTGGTCATCAAATATCCCTCACTCTTTTTAAACGAAATCTTCAACTCCTGTAATACCAACTGATGCATCAAGTACTGTATGGAATGGTATTTGAATGTGCTTCCACATTCTCTCATACCTTTAATACAATTTATTTTAAACAATAAGTACATCAAACATAGTCTAGAAAAACACAGCTATAGTTGCACAGTATTGTAAGGTAATACATACAGTATAGTACTGCATTGAATGTGCACTCTCTCTCTCTCTCTCTCTCTCTCTCTCTCTCTCTCTCTCTCTCTCTAATTATACCTCTGGAAAAAATGGCAGTACTGTGTGAGAGGTGCTAAAGAAAGAGCAGGAAGACAAGTACTGCTAGTTTATTATGCTGTTGTTTTAGATTTAGCTGGCCTTGTGCCAGCACAGGCTCTTGCTCCTAGAGCAGCCCGTAACAGTTTATTATTGAAGCGACCCGCTTATAAAGCGTTGTGCGGACGTCTGCGTAAATGCAGAGACCGCAAGTACAAAAATTTTACATGTGACCTGAGGTCAAACTATTTCTCTGCAAAACAGAACAGGTACATACAGAAAACATCATGATTAACAATAACTGGTTGGACATAAAAATACTCTGTCACACATACATGGTACAAGGGCACATGAATAGATAATAAATAAACAATTCACAATAATGATAATAAGTTGCTACCGTTCGATCTTAGGTCATGTGAAGGCACCACAGAAAACGGGATGTCTACCATAGAGAACCCATTGAGCAGGGACTTTACAATACTCCCCCCCCAAACAAGATGTAGGTAATGTACAGATGTCTGATCACAGCAGGTATCTGCTGGGGAGGCTCCTCGATGGTAGCTTGCGGGGGTGGTCGTTCTCCACGGTGTCCTGTGGATGGGTGTGTTGAGCTGTTCTGCTGCCGGGTCCCGGGACCTTCGGGGGCCACCACGAGGCCTTCTTGCTGGGGGGCGCTACCTCCTGCAGGAGGCTTTGGGAAGTGCCCCCGACGTCCTCCTCCAGAAATGCGGGCTTGAGACAGTCAATTGAAACCCAGTCTTCCTTCCCGTGGACGGCTAGTCAGAATGCCTTCTTTTTCTGCCCAAGCACGAGGAAAGGCCCCCCTGTAGGGCCTGGTTAAGGGTGGGCATACAGCATCATCCCTGACGAAGACGTGGATGGCGGAGGACAGACTGGGAGGCATGAAGGGGGACGTCCTGTCGGTATACATCTGCCAGCAGGGAGCGAACTTCCCAACCCTGTCGCAGAGCCTCTGCGATGATAAGTCGTCCCGCTCACCTGTGATGAGTTCTCCTGGGACTATGAGGGTCTCCCCGAAGACCTTTTCTGCTGCGGATAGATCACTGTTGGCTCTTGGGGGCGGTCCTCAACCCGAGGAGGACCCAGGGCAGCTGGTATTTCCAACTGTCAGAGGTGCAGCGAGCCATGAGGGATGACTTCAGGGACCTGTAGAACCTTTCCACCATTCCATTGACTGTGGGGTTGTGGGCAGTGGTGGTGTGGTGAGTGGTCCCCAGCAGGCATGCCAGGGCAGTCCATAGCTCCGACACGAAGGCGGGACCCCTGTCCGTGGTTAAACACTCACTAAACATTCATTAAGCACTCACTATGCACTAAACACTCACCATACCCTAAACACTCATTAAACACTAAATACTCCCTAAACCCTAAATGCTCATTAAATCCCTAAACATTCATTAAACACTAAACATTCAATGAACAATCACTAATCAGTAATTAAACACTCACTAAACACTTACTAAACATTCACTAAACGCTAATTTTCACAAGATATTCACAAACACTTACTAAAATTTCACTGAATGTTTACTAAACATTCACTAAACAATAACATTCACTAAACGCTAACATTCACGAAACATTCGCTAAACATTAAACACTCACTAAACATTCATTCAATACATACACACTAATCATTCACTAAACCCTAAGCACTCACTAAAGACACTAAACATTTACTAGACCATAAACACTCACTAAATTTTCACTGAATGCTTACACACTAAACAATCACTAAACACTAATATTCACTAAACCCTAAACATTCACTGAATATATACACAGTAAATATTCACTGAATACTTACACATTAAACATTCACTAAACACTAATATTCACTAAACCCTAAGCATTCATTAAACGCACACTAAAACATTCACTAAACCCTAAAAACTCACTAAACATTCACTGAATGCTTAAACATTAAACATTCACTGAATATTTACACACTAAACACTCGCTCAACACTAGCATGCTCTAAGCCTTTACTAAACCCTAAATACTCACTAAACACTTCCACACTAAACATTCACTAAATGCTAAACACTCACTAAACATTCACTGAATGCTTACACACTAAACATTCACTGAATACTTACTCACTAAACATTCACTAAACACTTACTCATAAACATTCACTCACTAAATCCTAAACATTCACTAAACTTCTTCGTTTTAACATGCTTTTTCCCATTTTTATATGGGGTAAGCACGATGCCTTCTTTTCGAAGGACTTTGATTTGGCATTGGGGTAGACCGTAGCCTAGATCGGCTGCCCTGCCTGACATCGCTTAGACCCCGGTAACGATGTGTAACGTGTGTCGTACCAATCCCCAGCTCCCTTTCTTCCAGCAGCGAGGAGAACTGGGCGGTTTAGGTCGACAGTTCGAGACGTGTGAGATGTCTGTTATATTTTTTAGAAGATGTTGGAGTGGCTTTGTTTATGTGTGTATTACTCTGTAACACCCATTTGCTTTCAGCAAACCTATCTGTTGATTACATACGTAATCCCGGGGTGTCTACACAGATAGCAAATTGTCCGCCTTCTTTGACCAGTTGGCTGCGGATTTGAACCCACGCCACGGACCTCTACAAAGTCCTAGGCCGCTGCTCTACCGACTGAGCCATCGAGGCTCCCTAAACATTCACTAAACACTTACCCATTAAACATTAACGATAAAAAAAATCACACTCGAGCTTAGCCCCAGTTCAATTTGCGGGTTACCAGACCTTTAAAGACGGCCGCAAGGCTTTGTATCGCCGCCTTGATGGAAGACCACCGAACTACATAGTACTGGTATAGAGATCGCAACTTCAGGTATATACCCTCCATCTTCCAATTAGATCTTGTCTGGATCATGCTTGTCATATCCGGGGTGACAGTTGGGAATCTGGAATTCCGAAGGTTTCTGGGAATTCTGGAGGCTTTTGGGGCTTCCGAAGGCTTCAAGACAACCTCCAGGCTCTGTAGCCTTTGGATTTCTTGCACAATACTAAAGAACAGAGTTTTATGGAGAAGAAATTGGAGACGAAAGGTTTTGAAGATTTCTTTTGGGGGAAGCCCACGTTTTTGGAGATGAATATGCCCACGTTCTTGGAGGCTTCTGAAGGCTTCAAGACGATCTCCAGGCTCTGAAGCCTTAGGAAACGCCCATTGGATTCTCCAGGAATGCTTCAGGAACTGAAGACTGCTTCAAAGGATCCTGAAGTGGTGAAGACGTCTTCAAGAATACCCAGAAGTCTTCTCTCGTCGTCGGGAGATATCTATATATAGCAGTAAGGAGAATGCCACAAGATTATAGAAGACGACTCGTTAAAGTAAAGAAACTGCTTATATGTTAGAAAAAGAACTCTAGGTAATAGCTAAAGCGATGTTAAAATGATCTAAAATCTTCGGGATAATCCTCGAAGACATTTTGGAATCCTTCAGTCTCCGGCTCCTGGAAGAACGAGAGGAATGCCATTCGCGCATGTGGTGAACTCCAAAGTCTCCAGAAACAACCTATGAGATGCTTCAAACCGTCTGGAAGCCTTCAGAGAGAGCAAGTGTCACATTTGAAAAGCTGGGTAAGAGAAAGCAGAGAGCATGTTGAAGGGAAGGGTCTGACCCAGAGGCTGCTTCCTCGGAGGAAGGCAGGTAATCCTGCCAGGCTGGGGAAGCGGGCCTGGAGAGGGTCCAAGCCCCTCAAGGATGGGCCCCAAAAGCCCCCAAGGCTCGCCAGTCTTTTGAGGGCAGCTCTGAAGGGAAGGGTACGACCCAGAGGCTGTTTCCTTAGAGGATGGTAGGTATCCTGCCGGCTGGGGAAGCGGGGTGGAGAGGGCCCAAGAACTTCAAGGATGGGCCCCAAAAGTCCCCAAGGTTCACCATTCTCTTGAAGGCAGCCTTGAAGGGAAGGGTCCGACCCAGAGGCTGCTTCCTTGTAGGAAGGTAGGTACCCTGCCAGGCTGGGGAAGAGAGTCTGGAGAAGGCCCAAGATCTTCAAGGATGGGCCCAAAAAGCCCGCAAGGCTCGACAGTCTCGTAAGGGCAGCCTTGAAGGGAAGGGTCTGAACCAGAGGCTGCTTCCTTGGAGGAAGGTAGGTATCCTGCCAGGCTGGGGGAAAAGGGCCCAAGATCTTCAAGGTTGGGCCCCAAAAGCCCCTAAGGCTTGCTAAAGTCTTGAGGGCAGCTTTGAAGGAAAGGGTACGGCCCAGAGCTGCTTTCTTCGAGGAAGGCAGGTATCCTGCCAGGCTGGAGAGCGGTGTTTAGCATACATGGTTCCTGTAAATTACAGGACTTTCTTTGCACTAAACACTAACTAAACAGTAATGTACAATCACTAAACACTAACACTCATAAAACACTTTCATTCACACTTACTATACACTCATACTCACTAAACACGCACTTACTATACACTCACACGCACTAAACAATCACACTTACTATATACCCACACTCAATAACACTGAACACTCACTGAATACTCAACACTCACTAGGCACCTACTATACACTAAACACTCATAAAACACTAAGCATTCACTAAATACTCACTGTACCCCAAGCACTCAGTAAACATTCACTAAACACTCACTTAATCCTAAACATTCATTGAACACTAAACACTTACTAAGCACTCACTATACACTTAACAGTCACTAAGTACTCCCTATACACTAAACACTCACTAAACATTCAATAAGCACTCACTATACACCAAGCACTCACTAAACCCTAAATACTCATTAAACACTAAATACTCACTAAACCCTAAAAGCTCATTAAATCCCTAACACTCATTAAATACTAAACAGTCAATGAACATTCACTAATCACTCATTAAACACTAAACACTTAAACACTAAACATTCACTAAACACTGAAATTCATTAAACCCTAAGCACTCACTAAACAACACTAAACATTCACTAAACCCTAAACACTCACTAAACATTCACTGAATGTTTACACACTAAACATTCACTAAACGCTAACATTCACAAAATGTTCACTAAATCCTAAACACTCACTAAACATTCACTGAATACTTACACAGTAAACATTCACTGAATACTTACACACTAAACATTCACTAAACACTAGGATGCACTAAGCACTAAACCTTCACTAAACCCTAAACACGTACACACTAAACATTCACTAAACTCTAAATATTCACTGAATACGTACACACTAAACATTCATTAACACTAACATTCACAAGACATTTACTGAATACTTACACATTAAACATTCACTACCATTCACAAAACATTGGCTAAAGCCTAAACTAAACATTCACTAAACACTGACTCATAAACATTCACTAAACACTTACTCACTAAACCCTAAACATTCGCTAAACACTTACTCAAAAATCATTAGTGATAAAAAAAAATCACAATCGCACTAAGCCCCTGTTACATTTGCGGCTTACCAGACCTACGTAGTTCTGGTATAAAAGTCGTAACTCCAGGTATATGCACTCTATGGTTTAGTTTAATTCATCTAATGTTACATCGTTACATCGAGATAAGGGCCAGCATCAATAGCTGTCTAATGGGATCAAAGACCAAATAGGTGAAAGGAGCCTATATTTACCAAATTATTCAGGATGGCCAGGTGCACTATTATGAATACAAATTTTAAATTCCAACCATTTCTATACTAAGTAGATATTTACTCTGGGGTGAAACACTGATGGAGTCGCTGTGAAAGAACAATGGCTGTACCTATGTTATGCTGCCATAACAAGAGACGTAGCTTGACGATCTAACCAGCAGTGTTACTACATGTTGCAGCACCAATGTCACTCGTTCTGTTTCTTAAACTCGTAAGCCTGTTCTGCACTTTTGTGAATGTGTGCTTGTTTCGTCATCTTCCGGAATAGTCCCATTCTATCAAAATTGAAAACTTGTTCTGGAAAGTGTTTTTTCTTGTCAATCAGCTTTTCCAAATCTGCCGGGAGTCTGGCGGTGGCTTTTTTTCATCAGCAGACAGCTTCTCCAGTAATACTGACAGCAGTAAGTCTAACCCAGTTCTAGAGTCTAAACAACCTTCCTTTATAAATGGCTTGGCTGTACTCACTCCTGGGAAATTTGCTGCAATCTTCATACAAACTTGATGCTTTCCGATGCAAAACGTTTCTGTTCAGTAGAGTATGTTTTCTGTAATGTCTTCTATCCACAAATTTAATGATTTTTGTGATTTAGAGCCATATTCATAAAAAATAAGTTAAATTGTAGAGCGAAGCAGAGTAAATAGTGATACCACGTTCTTCAATAAACTTACAACACGAACATACCTTGTAATTAACAACGTAAGTCAAGAAGCCTGGAAACTGAGATAACTTGCTCAGGTAGGTGACAACACACAAAGTTTGAAATTTAAAAATTTTTTAATTTTTGGATTCCTTTCTATATTTTTAATGTTTAATGTTCTTCAGTAACTTAAAACTGATACCTTGAGAAATGTTTACACGTATGGGAGAGAGAGGCAACCATATATTTATTTCGAATTCAAATTAATTTGCCTATATTTTTTTATCTATAATCATCATTAAACTTGTCTGTCTTGATATGAATGTGGTATTTTAGATGGATAACTCAAAATAACCCCTCTGTAATAGTACAATACAATATTTAAAAAAAAAAAAAAAATAGAAATAACCCAAGAACCATTACCTTAAGTTAGCTTTCATGTTTTATATGTAATTTAAGTCATTCTTTTATCTTTTGTACGTAACTGAAGGCATCACTTATTAAGGGCTCAATGAAAAATTGGGTTATTTTACAATTATACCTTTCAGCACTGGTCCAGTGAAATGTCTCACTTCCTTTCCCATTTAAATGTTTATCTGATTTAATCCCTGGGCAGCACATTAGCTACTGATATGCACTCATTTGCTGCACGAATTAGAAGCAATGATCCAGTTTTCCCAGGAGCCAAACCACACAAACGAGGAAGTGGAACGGAGGCTGAGATTCATTTAATGGGAGCTCTTCGAACTTCCTCATTGGGAACGACGTGGCTGACATTTTGGTAAACCCAGGAACATTCACGTGTGCAGAATTACCACTCTAATTTTCCCTCAAATGCCTCGGATGTTACTGCGGTGATTACGCTCGTTGGGACGTCACAGATGCCGCTGCTTATTAAAAGCAAATTCTGAGGTGTGATTTTCAGATAACCGCAGGAAAATAAATTAATTACATATTGGATCTTCCATCTCATGTGACAGTTTACTTGGCCCATTTCATTTTTGGTAGAATTCTGTAATTTTTTACATCTACCACAGTTATAGCCAATCTGGTGAGCTTTTATTCTGCTCAGTACAATAAAAATTCCATTATAAACTGCGCTTACAGCTAGCATCTGTAGTTCAGCATCAAACATGACTGCGAGCCATCGAACCGGTAATCTTTTCCTGTGAACATACTTCCTTTACATGTGCTAATGGTTGTCACAGTTAACATACATAATTCCTATATCATTTCTGCAGTTAAGGTCAACAAACATTCTTTTAAAAACCAGAGCTAAATACACCTAATTCCTATAACCATTAATATTTTTGTAAGTCATCCAACTATAAACACTACTGATATTTATTTTATGACGGTTATCAACGTGGCACACATGCTATTGCTGTTAACATTTGCCAAATCTATCGTACTCTTTATGTAACGCCAACTTTTAGCTTTCTAACAGCCAACACAGTAGCCCACACCCCTCATCTTTGCCAAAAAACGTATACAACTTCTTAAAATATTGGGTCTGCTTGGTACATCAACCGTAATTTTAAGCCTATATGATACAATGAGTCCTAATGTCTCGACTTTTTGGACTGTGCATTTGAAATCTTACCTCACAAAATACGAAAAGGCTTTTGAGTCTAACAGAAGTGGAACTTTGATAAAATAAAAGCTTAGGCCTCTTCAAATCTAAAGAGTAAAGAACTTTACATAAACGGCATAATTATAATTATATATTTTTTATAGTATTTTAAGGCAGTCATATCAAACTGCTGTATGGCTCCTGAAACTTTGGGCTTACTAACTGAAGTAGGCAAAAGTTGTTTTGGTGATAAAGCTGTTCAAAAATAGCGAGAAAGCTAAAAGTGGATGAAGAAAAAAGTAAAATGCCTTTAGGTGCAGAGTACTCAATGCTGAGGTGCTTGGAAAAATGAGAGCAAGCACTATATGGAAGATGTTTAGAGGGCGAAAATGGAAGGGTTGCTGCTTGAGGACAGTGCAAAGGAACGGTATACCTCAGGAATCTAACTCACTTGAACTTAGATAAAGTTAAAATAGAAAAGAAGGGAATGTATCTTTCAATTATCTGAGGTTTTTGCACACTGAGCCTGAAATTTATAACTAGTATAAATTTCAGATTTAAGTTTAAAGTGTCTGAGGCAGATGCTACGGTATAGGATCTACAGCCCGTTTTTTAAAAAAACTCTCGTAATACTTAAACTGATTCCATTTCTATCAAGAAGTCTCTCTAGTGCGTGCATGCAATCATTAAGATGTTTCTCTCAAGAACTGCTCGATCATCTGACATCATTTGTATGAGCGGTCATTTCTAGCTTTCTCATACGTATTAAACATGAGACTTTGAAATCTAGGACTTCTACCATCTAAATCTGTCATATACATTACCTGTAAATGCAAGTTTGAATTAAAATTGAGTTTCCAATGTTAATCTCTTCAGAAAAGAAAAGGACAGTGTAGACTGTGTGCCTCTGTTAATCCACGCAACCCCCTTTGTTGTGAACAGTCACTAGGTACGCAGTATTACCTTGACCTTTGATCTTCTAGTCACCTTGTGCATCTGAAATATTTACAAATGGATGTAGGTCAACCAGTTACGATCAGCTTGACTCATACATGGATAACTGATACAGACACTGACACCTTGACCTCTGATCTTTCTAGGGCAAACTTGTTCTACTCAATTATCATTTAACTGCTGTTAAAGTATATAGGCATGAAAAGGATACCACGAATAAGTAGTTGATTATTAATCACTTAAACCACTGAAAACCCCCATCTTCTAGATTGGTTGAGATTACTACATGGAAACTTATTTTCCTCAAAAGTTAATTATCTCGAAATCACCAAACGATTATATTTGCCAAGTTTACTTAATGCTTGTTCTGTGAGGTATCCAGCTACACACAAACAAGCTACTGGTGAAAACATAGCCCTCTCCGATGTAAAAGGAAATAGTAAATGGAATAGAGCACAACTAATGTTTTGAATAACAGCTCAGGTCCCAAGTGTAGAAAAAAATGTGCAGTTCTCTGGATAAAAATAAAACAAGAGGCCATAAGCTTGGAGAACATCTGAAAAAAAGTAGTTGTACAAAATTTAAACATAAACTTGCAGAAAATAAGCTTCATCTGGATAAAAAGTAGTTCAAAATTTAAACATACCCCAAGAGTGCAGAAAATAAGCTTGGAGAACATACTGATAAAAAAGTTGTTGTACAAAGTTCAAACATACACTCCGAGAGTACAGAAAATAAAATTGAAGAAAATACTGATACAAAAGTTGTCGTACAGGAACTAACTCTACAGAAAAACAAGAAAATAAATGTGTACTGTAAGAAGGAAAATGAGTAAAACATATCCCTAAGGAGGGTTGGATACTTTTTGCCATTAATAACAACACCATCGCACTGCAATACAAAGAAAACTGTAGCATTTGGTAATGTTCAAGCGTTAAACAGTGGTAAGCATATTCAGCCCAAAATAAAATTTAGGACACGTGCCTGGAATAATAATACTAATTGCTTCTGATATGGATGACAGACTCCTACATGAGTAAGTAGGTAAAGGCGACAGACCGGCCACTTAGATTCTGAAACGTCAGACCAGTCACTTAGATTCTGAAACGTCAGACCAGTCACTTAGATTCTGAAACGTCAGACCAGTCACTTAGATTCTGAAACGTCAGACCAGTCACTTAGATTCTGAAACGTCAGACCAGTCACTTAGATTCTGAAACGAAAGACCAGTCACTTAGATTCTGAAACGTCAGACCAGTCACTTAGATTCTGAAACGTCAGACCAGTCACTTAGATTCTGAAACGTCAGACGCAATACTACCAGAATCTAGTACTGGTTCCTACCTATGATCAGAATTTCAAAGTAGACCAATATATATTTGTCCACAACTACATGAAAACAATCTTTCAAGAGAGGTGCTTTATTAATTAAACCAATTCACAAGGAAATTCAAGACAGCGTAAAAGTAATGATAAAGATGCTTTTTTCGTAAATATAAAATGTCAAGAGCTCTGAAGCTATATTTTAAAACGTTTCACATTAAAATTAACCTAAAAAAAAACTGGCAGAGACAGCCATGATAAACAGAAAAATAACCTATTTGGATTGCGAACATTTCATGACAGCAACTAGCGGGATCTGTTTTTGTCATAGGAAAGGGGAAAGATACTGACCATCTATTAAATACTGAAAATACATATATATTTAAAGGCACTATGGAATGAAGCTCGTGAAGACACACTCTAAATCTTATCCTAGGAAAAGAAGTGGCAAAAATAAGAGTGATTAATTAAATGGGTCATCATTAAAATAACACCTATGAAATATGGGAAGGGGTGAAAAAATGGACCTCAGAAAGAAAAGGCATCACAAGTCAAGAAATTTGTAAGTTTATGGATATGTTAAACTCTGCAAGATTAAGTTTGTTTGTTCCAGGGGTTACTACTTAAAACTACTTCCTAAATAACGCCTAATATGAAACGAATTAGCCCATACATTTCCTTGATAATCATGCAATTCCGATAATGGAAAGAGGCCCAGAGACTGTTGCTATGCTCCGTTTAGAAGTGATCCTGTCTAAAATGGAAATAATTAGTACACCCGCTAACATGTTTACTTAAAAATACTCTGTATCAAAACATTCTCTCAGTTCCTTACTAGTTGGTATTTCAAAAGCTGAAATCAAAGGACCAATTAATTGGTTACTCCATGTATCTCTAATTAATCATTAAATACACATTCCTAATCAAACGGACTTATTTATCTAGGTGAGGGGGCAGGGGGTAGGTGGGGTTTGTAGGGGCGACGGCTGAAAAGCGCAATTAACCTGGATTACACCTGAATATTTAAGTGACCGAAGGTTCCGCTTCCTCACATTCACGTTTGGAGTTCTGACCCAACTCCACAAGCCCTCTTCTAGCTCAGGGGTCAATCAGATTCTTTTTTTTTTCGGTGTAGTGACCAATCTCTCTCTCTCTCTTTGTCTATCCAGCTAACTATCAACTTTCAAGATCTTCGGAACCATAAAAAATATAAGATACGACGTTCAAATTTAACTCTTGTCTAAAAGAAGTGTATATCCATGTGTTAAAAGCGAATCCGTATTAAAGCTAGATATTTTCCTGTTCAAAATTTCCTCTGTAGAAATCCAGGATTACTCAGAGGGCCAAATATGGTGTGCACGCAAGTGATCCTTGGGGTCTTAGGCATTATTTGGGTCACAGAGGCGAAAGTCTCTCAACTTAACAAACTGCATCCCGATGGTATTAACCAAATCAGCCAGGAGCTTCCAACAACAGGTAAGGAAGAGATTACCTCAAGTGAAATAAGCACAGTCTACAGTTTGCCTCATGCACAGGAAATAAACTCCTATCTACAGTTGAATTTTTGGAGGTTATCATTTAGTGTTTCTGTACGTTACAGAAGCACATATCATAGTGACGATGCCTTTCCCAGTAGTAATGACTTCTTCGTAAAGTAACCTCAAGTCCCAGCGCCATTGCCTCCTGTTCTTTTTTTTTTTATACTTTTCCTCCATTTCCTTCAGTCTCCTCATTTTTATGTCCAACTTCTGTAGCGTTGTCTCGTCCCAACTTTTCCGCTGCCCACTCCCCTCCCCCATTTAAGAACAAAACCCTTCGGACCAGTTCTAAGCAAGTTAAGATAAGGGTCTCATTCTCCAGGTCAAAATACTTGAAAAATCATCACGGTCTAGTAAAATGTATTGCATTTCAGAAAGCGGTCTGGAACTGAGCTTTTCATGCAGCTGAGGATATGGGATTCACATTTCACATAAGAAATTGCCTCAATTTTATGTCATACTAGAATATATTTTGTAACAAGGCCTTCTTGGACAAGGGGTGTCGCGAGAGAACAAGAAAATAATAGCGACCTACGAGAAATTTCTCCAAAATTTGTCTTGTGGTAATATTCATGCTATAAACTGAGGAGGTACATACAGACAATGAGGTTCGACTGTCTGGTACATTCAATATCTAGAAAAAAACATTGAGAATAAAAGGAAACAAGTAAAAACTGCACCGAAGTTTCTTCGGCGCAATCGAGTTTTCTATACATCGTATTATCAAGGCCACCGAAAACAGATTTATCTTTCGGTGGTCTCGGTATAATGGTATGTGAGCCGCGGCCCATGAAACTTTAACCACGGCCCGGTGGTGGCCTATCCTATATGGCTGCCAGAAGCACGATTATGGCTAACTTTAGCCTTATATAAAATAAAAATTACTGAAGCTAGAGGGCTGCAATTTGGTATGCTTGATGATTGGAGAGTGGATGATCAACATACCAATTTGCAGCCCTCTTGCCTCGGAAGTTTTTAAGATCCTGATGGCAGACACAAAAAGTGAGGAAGGACAGACAAAGCCGGCACAATAGTTTTCTTTTACAGAAAACTAAAAACTACCGGCCTTGGAATCACGTAGACCTACACCCTCATCCAGCAGCAACAGATTTGATCATTGACGTATACTGGTTTATAAAATATGAATACATTTACTATTCAGAGTTCACGTCAAGTGTTTACACTTCATTGGGGATTTCAGTTTCATTGCTCCTTTCTCAAATTATTTATCCTTAGTTTTTGTCATTTTGGGCTTCTCTGTTTCTCTCTGTCTGTTAGTTTTGGGCGACTTGAGGGGCACATGGAGGCGTTATGAACCGTGGCCGCCGTACTTTATTATCTCGGTTACTCGCCCCTTTTACTCTTCTCTTTTCTGTACCTTGACTGAACCCACACAGCACAGGAGGTGTAACCTTCGAAGATTTCGGCGACAGAATCAATAAGTTAGTACGTTACTTGTCAAGCAGTGTGGTGTTCAAATAAGTGTGATAAATGTGAACACTTGTAATAAATATATATACATATATATATATATATATATATATATATATATATATACATACATATATATATATATATATATATATATATATATATATATATATATATATATATATATATATATCACGGAAACTATTGTCATAGAGGATCATATATATATATTTCCGGACTAGTCATAGAGGTCAGTTTCAGACAGGCAGCAAACTCACGAACCCGGAGCATTCCAATATAAGAACTCATGTTAAAAGTTGCAAAACATACATTGAAAACAAAGATTTTAAAATCATCGGACAAACACCCAGCAATCAGGAATTACCCATTTTAGAGTCCTTATTGATCAAACAACTGGTTCCCCCATCAAACACGCAGTCAACAGCCACTCCCCTTTTCTTGTCTTACGGCGTCTTTTCCTCTATTTTATTTGTTAGTTTCCTTCCATTTATGTTCTTTTACTCTGGTGGAAGGTTGGTCCAGTAGTTTGTATATTTTAATATATCATGTTTTAAATGTATAATTTTATGTGTAAAAAAATTTCAGCTTGAGTTTAATGTTATGTGTTGTTTTTATCCATTTTAGAGCCTTTGAAGATGTAATTATAATATGAGAATTACGAAACGTCGGGAAATAAATATGTACAAAATGAGCAATTCTTAATTGTCCATCAGCATACGTGTTGCATATAACGGCTATGCCACTCCACACGAATTATATATATACATATATATAGTGAGGACTGAGAGAGGTTCTATCAACCGGTAGACATCAGTAAGTTTAGGGTGAAGGATCAGTCCTTTTCAAAGTACTTTCATGTTGCTGCGACGTTTCAGGACGAAAGTCCCATTTTCAGGCTATAAAAATAGAAGTTAGAAGTTAAAATAACAACTCGGACTAAAATTAAGTTAAAAAAATTATATATATACAAATAATATAATAGTAAAGTACAAATGATAGAGAAGAGTAACTACCATAAGGTGCTGAAGGCACAGACCGAGTGACAATTAGGGCCGGGTTCAGCTTCGACTTTTAGACTCACGAGAGATACAGAGGTGTTGAGGAAGACTGGGTGTTTAACTGTGGAACTAGTTGTTTAATAAAGAGTGATTCCAAGATTGCTAAATATTGTTCGTTAGGAGTCTGGCCTATAATTTTAAAATCTTTGTAGTTTATGTCATATTTGCATTTCTTTGCATGTTCACGTATACATGAAAATTCAGGATTAGTCAATTTAACTCCTGTTCTATAGCTAACGCCTCGATGAGAGTCCAATCTCACTTTGAGTAACCTCCGTGTGGAGCCGACGTACTTCCCAAGATTACATCTAGAGCAATTAAATAAATATACGACTCCTGAGGTTTTATTCACATCGTTTTTATATTATGGAATTTTCAATATCGAACATTTACATACATATCTGGACCAAATACCCCGTTCAACTACGATTTCAATCACGTAGAGCTCATTCGATTTCAGTGACGATGAAAGACTAAAATCTCAAAAGACATTTCATAAAAACGAAACATTGACAAAACCACCAGTTTCTGAAGGATGAAACTTTTAACTGTTGCCCTTCCTTCATCTGCAGAGGAGCCTAATCTACCAGAACTGCTACCGGAAACTGTGGTCCCACAAGTACCAATATTTCTACGCAAAAGGTTAGTTATTATTATTACTATTATTATTATTATTATTATTATTATTATTATAACAGTGGTAATGATCCTAAGTGTCTGGAATCCTTCTGTTATTAAGCATCTTCTTATCAGATATAAGATACAAATGATAAACAGGTCCGTCCCAGAATAAGAACAGAGTACCTATAATCAAGTTCAGTCAGCATTCATAAGTTTATAAACCCTCCCAAAATGGCACCGAATTACTTTTATGGGG
>NC_089761.1:49239272-49244272 GCF_040412425.1 Macrobrachium rosenbergii | reverse complement strand
AACAAAGCCACAGTTATGTGCAAGGGGAATCGAACAGATTCCCGAAAGGTCTCTGTAGAGATTTATTTATTTTTAAATATATGTGCCCCTACATAACTGTAGATTTGTTTCTCCATTTCAAGACTCATGCTACAATGAGTAGTTTTCATACTGTTGTTGAACGATTCAGCTTCCCTTATGCCAGCACAGGCTCTTGCTCTAGACAGCAGCAATAAAGTATAAACAATGAGTAGCCTGTTGTTATCAAATAAATATTATACAAAGTAAAATTTATGAAGAACTTTTAAAGTACCAATTTAATGTTGGCATTCATTCATTTCTGGGAATAACCCGTTGTCAGTAATAATTACATCGACTTAATTTGCAGAAAAACAATCGATTAAGAGTTAAAAAAAAATGTCTATACTATAAAAGGGGTTTAACAGGATTCCATGAAAAATATGTTAATAAACTTTAAGGAATTTACCATCGAAACGCTGATCGCCCCAAAGGAAAAATCCCGAAAACAATATTCCGACAAGTAAATAGTCTCATCAGAAACAATAGTCAAAATGCCCAAAGGTTAATATTTAGAAGAGAAGAATGATCTACTTTGGGCTATAATTATCTTTAAGCAAATAAAGATAATGACATCTCTTCAACCGATCTTAATAAAAACAAGTAAAAAATGCGCCGAAGTTTCTTCGGTGCAATCAAGTTTTCTATATCAGCCGCGGCCCATGAAGCTTTCAGTCACGGCCCAGTGGTGGCCTGTCCTATAGCGTTGCCAGACTCACGATTATGGCTAACTTTAACATTAAATAAAATGAAAACTACCGAAGCTAGAGGGTTGCAATTTGGTATGTTTGATGATTGGAGGGTAGATGATCAACCTACCAATATGCAGCCCTCTAGCCTCTGTAGTTTTTATATCTGAGGGCGGACAGAAACAGTGCGGACAGAGAAGTGCGGACGTGCAGACAAAGCCGGCACAATAGTTTTCTTTTACAGAACACTAATAGATAAGAAATTTTCCAGAGACGAATAATATATTTTTGACGGCATTCATGAACATGGTTGCTGTCGCACCAGTTTGTTATCAAATCAACCAGTCAACTTTTAGTTACTCGATCATCCAACAGGCACTGGATAGCGACGCCATGGTCATCAACTGCCCCGACTTCCAGCTGGCCAAAGGCGATGCACTGACAACGACCATAGTGGGAAAGCCAACAACTCAAAAAAAGTAAGAGAGCAGGAATTTGAATATCTTTAAAGACTGAATAAATAAAGAGATAAATGGATCTTTCCTAGTAAGTGACCCCCAAGGGTTTTCGGGGGTCGTTGTCTAGAACTAATGATTATTAGGGCTCATGATCTTTATTATGTTTACAGTCTTTTGTTTATGTTTTTACAGTCATCCCCAACGGGCTTGTACTAAATACGCCGCAAAGGTGGATACATACTGGGTTAAAACCTTGGGGGTCACTATCTAGGAAAGATCCAGATATATATATATATATATATATATATATATATATATATATATATATATATATATATATATATATATATATATATATATATACACTGTATATATACACTGTACAGTATATAATCTGACCATTTAAATTCTTAAAAGGTAAAATAGCAAAAACTTGGGTGCCTGAAGATAAAGTTAATACATTTAGACTTAACAAGTGAGAAAGCTAGGGAATTTGGATGGCTTTGCGATGAAAAATTAAAAGATAATCAATAAGTCTTAAAAGGTCAATTTACAAGTCAATGAATTAAAGCCAATAATCCAAAAAAATAAATAAGGATAAAATTAAATTATCACATATCTTAGTGCTTTTTCGAAGATTCAATGTTACATGCTACTCTTCATTCGCATTTTTGTTACTGTTCCACATACTTCTAATAGTGCTAATTGTTATTTTTTATATTATTACTGTTGTTCCTTATTTTTCTAAAATAATACTGTTAAATCAAAGATATGCAATATGTTTGTATATTATGCATTCCAAACACAATTCCGGACACCATTACAGTATTTTTACTATTAGTTGTTGTATCTTATTCTTTCAGCTATCGCTGATATCATTATTAAATCATTAGCATAATATAATTTTCCATTTCTTCATATAACTATTATTAACAAAATTATGTTGCGCAAACACATTAGTACTTTTCTCCTATTTCTTATCACACTTTTCGCCATTATTACTATTCGGTTATATACACTGCTTGTTTTTATTACTGCTATAAACATTATTATCCGCCGTGGTGGCGTAGTGGTAAGGTTCTCGAGAGGACGGGGTTCAAATCCCTCCGCTCACTGGTGGCTTGGATGGACTGCATAAACCCGGTGGTCCGCCAACCTAGCAGTGAAAACTCGAGGGTGAGTCGGATTATAGGTACAAGCCCTCTGGCTGGGGGATTAAACAGGGGACCTAGCGACACACTGGCCAGGAGATCAGCTCCTGCCCTATGAGCCTCACAGAGGCCCAGGAGGGCTTTTAACTTTTAACTCTAATAAATATTATTACTCTCAAATCTCAGATACACTTTAAAGAACGGACCCGTGAACCAGATCCTGGAAGGCAACACTGTGAGGGTGCTCTTCAGCTCCAACAGGTATCGCAATCAGCGAGGCTTCCTGTGTACTGTGACTGCTTTGGGTAAGCAAAGATTCACATTTACTGTTAATATGGTTCAAAATAAGCACACATTGTTAGAGAAATATGCCTGCAAGACTATCAACTCGCAGAGCAAGCTGCCAAAGACTAGAATCCTCGCGGACAAAATTATTATTATTATTATTATTTCACAAAGTGTAAAAATTCACCCGGAAGCTCAGGCTGCAAGTGACATACGAAATTCTTCTGTGAAAAGGCTCAAAACACAGAAGAATAAATAAAAAGTGTATATGATAAACAGAAACAGCAGTATGTATTTGAAAAAGGTCAGGCCTAAAGGTACTTAAATTTAAGAGCAACAGCAGTAATGGGATTGAAAGACGTAAAATGTTTCTTAACAAATGTTTGCTGTTTACTCGTTTACTGATTATCAATTATCTGTTACTGTAAGAAGAAGCAACAGCTAAGAGGAAGGTGTTGATATATACAAGGCAAATGGTTTTGCCAGTTCTAATTTTTTTTTACTCTTCGTGTTCTCTATTGTTCTTCCATGAGTTATGTTGGATTCTCTCTCTCTCTCTCTCTCTCTGCCTATTTCTACTGTATTTCTTAATATCTTTTCCCTTCATCTAAATTATTACGATCTATCTATCACTCTTGTACTCATTTATAATTCAACAGTATCATTTCTCACTCTATCCCGCTATCAGACTCCTGATATTATTTTTAAAGCTTAATTCGCAAACTGAACAATATTTCAGATTCAGAGTCGTCGTATTACTATCATTCATGTCCGTATAGTAATACAGAGCATACTAGATTTACGTATAATGTAAATTTTTTATGAAATTTTAGTCTGTCAGGTTTCCAAACCTTATTAGCATGCCCATTGTCTGGTCTGCCTTTTTTAAGTCTTACTAAATTCCAACTGAAGATATCTCTTATTGGATATCATCGTTCCTAAGCATTTGAAAGACTGAACCTCACAAATCCCTTCTCGTTATTATGTTATTTCGTATATATACTCCGTCTTCATTATTACTGTTTTTCTTAGATTTGTTCTAAATCCCTTCTCCAGATATGTGAAGAATTCTATGTGGTGCTTTGCTGATTACAAGAGCGTCATACGTATATATACGTCCATGTATGTATGCATGTATATATATATATATATATATATATATATATATATATATATATATATATATATATATATATATATATATATATATATATATACACGATTTTACCTGGGGAAATGCTTGCCATGAGCCAGTTATAGACTCTAAATGAGTGATTTCGTTACTTACCTCTATTTTTGTGTAAAATCTGACTGCTTTTGATTCAGGAAATCGTAAAAAACAAGGGAAAAAGGGGAATTTATCTGAGCTGAGGGTTCTACTCACAAGGTATTTGTAAGTAAACACGTTAGGGTAAGTTTAAAATTACGTGTATTTACATGAAATGAAATATCAGAAGATGAAATGGACTAATCAAGCAGGCAAGGCCTGAGAGATTAATTATAATTGGGAAAACTTGAAAGTATATCCTTCGGTGTGACATTGCTGACACGGCACAGTCAAGAGAGATTTCCACGGCTAACAAACCCTCTGTAAATGGAGAGATTCATGAATTAAAAGCCAGTAAGGACGCAGTAAAATATACATAGGACAAGGCGAGCACAGAGGGTGCCAAGAAGCCTTGAACACACGATTTTATGAAATTATTTAAACACAGGTATTTGCATAACACTGACCTAACAAGGCAAGGTTGAAATGGAAATAGGAAGTTTAGTACGAGAATTAAAACAGTGTGACTGACTGGAAGAACCTTTGCAACAGATCACTTTACCTTGTAGAAGAGGTGGCTTCAACGAGGGTAATGGCGGTGGAGGAAGGGTTAAAGGCTTCACTGGTAAGAAGACTAAAGGTCCCTACAAGATAGGACCAAGTGGTAGGGCATGGCTCTCTGAAGGAAGCGTGAATGGAAGGGGGAGATGTGCCTTGCTTGCGTCCAGCGGTGTCTCTCTCACTTGTTCCTCTGGTGAGACCCTTATATGACTTCGGTCAGGGGTCAGGAGGTTATCCACAGGTAGCTGGGTTATTTATGACTCAAGTTCCAGGTGTGCATGCCAGCTGTCCTTTTCTCTTAATCTGCCTCCCCAGCGCTTAGGCTCCTCACAACCTTGTGTCTGTGTAAACAAAAGTTTCCCGCAGTCATATGTTCGAGAAGAGAAAGTTGGAAGGTTATTAACAGCTTAAGGGAGGGGCCAATATTCCTTTTGCCCTTCCTTGCCAGGCAGTGCCCAAAATGCACTGTTGTATTTTCCAGCTTTAAATGAAGCATTTGGTGGCTGGGATTCTTGGGAAAATATAATTATAT
>NC_089761.1:49149272-49234272 GCF_040412425.1 Macrobrachium rosenbergii | reverse complement strand
AAACCCGCAAACATGCAAAAAATAAAAGAATATATAGAGTTTATCTTCGCAGGACACAGAACCTATCCACTAGTACATCTGTTACACAGTGTGGGTCCAGCGTGGAAGGATCGCAGACGGGTTATATAACCAAAATCTAGTTTTACCACCCGTTAGGTACATATTATCGCGAAGCCTTGTCTGAAGTAAGGGCGCGCCGCCTCTCTCCCTCTCCCTTCTTTTTCAGCTATTCCCACCTTGGACATTTTAACCTGTGGGTGCTTTCTTAGTTGTAAATAATAATAATAATAATAATATGAAGGCACTCTGTAAGCGACTGAGCATATGTTTCGCTTTGTCAGCAAGGCGAATTATATGACCAACAGCGTACAGAGTATCATTCTTTTCAACGAGGTTTGCCTCAAAAAGGGTCTTCTTCCTAAATAATAATAATAATAATAATAATTTGGCAGCAGACCCTCTTTTAAACAGGTTCTATTGAATGTTATTGCTGCTTCAGCTGCATTTATTTTGTAGAAGACTTTTTCTATTTTCCTTATTGCGGACTTCTCTTCAGTGGAGGTGCGTGCTAACAGCTCGCCTATATTTGTCATTTCATGGGGGAAAAGTCAAAATCTGGATTCTGCTTCTTTATATATTCTATACAGTTAGTTCTTTACAATTGTTGCCGCGACGCGTTTCGACAGACTCTTCTGTCATTCTCCAGCGGGAGCTAGTAGAGGACTGGCAGATTGCATAGGTCCTTCTGAATTTATACACGGGCTTCAGCGGGGGTCATGGATGGCGAATTCTGATTGGTTGCAGTCAGCGAACTTCAAGCCAAATTTCTGCGGCAGAAGCTCGATCCTGACAGATCTTCGCAACCTGGGAATGTCATTCATTCCAGCGTTCCATGTTAGCACGCACCTCCACTGAAGAGAAGTCCTGAAAATAGAAAAAGTCTTCGTTGCGTAAATGCAGTGGACAAATAATAAATAGATAATTTCGCTAGAATAATCAATTATAAAATAATCGTAATTTCGAGAATAATAATTATAATGTACTGGAATAATTTGCATTTGAGACAAAATGACTTCTTTTCCTTTTAGGTGAAAAGACGATAACAGAAAAAAGGAACTTTACCTTTATTATGAAACCACTTTTTTTGTAGAGGTGTTGTTTCTGAAATGTTTAATGGGAGATACATTGCAAAAACGCTTGAATTACAGTGACGTCACCTTGCTATTTCAATATCATTTACAAAAACGGGTCAATAAATGTTTGTGAATCCCAGTGATCACCACGTGCAAAGTCTAATAAGAAATGACTGAATAATTTGATACTGTGAGTTGTTATTAAAACCACCATAATCACTGAAAAAGGATATGCACTTTGCTACAGTAGTAAAATATGGACTCTGAAAATTTCCTTAAACATGGCACAGCTCGTGCCACAGCCTATGTGCTAGCGGCTTTCCATAATCCTAGGTGTGGGATATATTCAAAACTATTAGAAATTTGACATTCTTTCGAATGTCCCTCTGCAAGGTCTTTCCGTGAAGTTATGCTCATTTTGCATGATGGTAAACCTCACGTCAATGATAATGTAAGGAAATGGTATATCACCATTCTCCTTTTTACACTATACAGAATTTTAAGAATTTCTCTTAACAGACGTCAAAAATTTCCCCTTATCTTTTTGATATTACATACATACAACTGAAAGTTCCTTACTTCTATTAATAATGAGAAATTAAGAAGCTACTGAATTCGTTCCCTACGGTAATGGTAGATTACACAGTGTGCAGACGAAAAAATTGAGCGTAAATTAAACTTCATATCCACTTTATGAAATGAATAAATTTTCTTTCTGCATTCAAAAGTTCAGGCATTAAGGTAATTTAACAACAGTAAACTTGAATGACTGATTAACTAGTTTAAAGAGAGTTATAGGACTAAAAATAACATTTCTGAAATACATTCGTGAAGACAATTTATTCCACTACTCTCAGTCGTTAAGATATTAATATATTCCTCCACTCACTACTTATAACGATATATATATATATATATATATATATATATATATATATATATATATATATATATATATATATAATACATACATACATACATACATATATATAATTCCTATTGAAGTCAGTGGCATTTTCTGCAGCTACTATCTTCTTGTCTAGACTCTTAAAAAAAAATTAAATGAAAAGGATCCTGTACATTTCCTATTCCCATTGAAGTCAGTGGCATTTTCTGAAGTACTATCTTCTTGTTGAGACTCTAGAAAAAAATTAAATGAAAAAAATCCCAAATGAATTTTCCTATTCCTACGAAGCTTACCACTAGAGAAAAAAAAATATGCAAACATGACTGATTGAGAGTCTAGATAAGAAGACAGATAGTATATGCAGAATAAATGCCACTATATAATATATATATATAGAGAAAATATGCCCAAATAGCATACAAATATATGGATATATATATATATATATATATATATATATATATATATATATATATATATATATATATATATATATATGTGTATATATATATATATATATATATATATATATATATATATATACATATATATATATATATATATATATATATATATATATATATATATATATATATATATATATATATATATATATAGAGAGAGAGAGAGAGAGAGAGAGAGAGAGAGAGAGAGAGAGAGAGAGAGAGAGAGAGATCTAACACATACACAATGAAAAACTGGTGTGTCTTAACGATAAAACCCCATAAATCAAACGGAAGTGAACAGATTAAAATGATTTTATTCAACTTATAAAAGGCAATTAAGTTGATTCAGTTTATACACGAATGTGAAATACATTTTTCTGCCTAAAAAGCCCACACTTAACTGAAAGGACCTGATTAAATATTTGATAATTACTGAAAGGACCTGATTAAATATTTGATAGAGATTACCAGAGAGAGACGCCACAACAGATTAACGAAGGAAACCAGCTCACGTTAAAAAAGATCTCGGTAACCGACAGAATCGACTGACTTAATGTGAAACTGAATATTAATCCAAGCAAATGAGGCGAACTTCCTCTTCAACCTATTCTTATTTCTTAAAAGCATCAGTTAATCGAAATGAATTAATGAATAACAATTCACTCCTGTTTACAGACCAAACATGAATTACAATGAAGGCATTGAAAAAAAAAAAAAACAGCCATTTTTCTGGTTACCACTCGTCGGTTAATTAGAAATGACTCATCAAAATTTAGTAAACTATTTCTGTTTTTCTGTTGATGAACCACTATTAACTACAATTCCATTAAAATATAAGTTTTTTATGCTGAGTAGTCATTAGATAATTACAATAAATGCGTAGCTAGAAAAAATTACTTTTTCTGCTGACAAATTATCAATTATTTATCGTGAAATTCCTAAAAGTTATATTAGTTTTATTTACTTGCTGACTAACCACAAGTCTAATGCACTGAAAAATATAATTCAGTCTATGCACGTCTCTGCTGATAAAACATCATTATACTGAAATTCACTTATCTTTTGATTTTCCAGGTTGGGTTATTTACAAAAGAAACTGAATGCTGAGTCATCGATTCTACTGACATTACAAACCATCATTTAATTACACACAAATACAATCTGTTAATTTTATTCCTCAGGTTGAATATTTAAAAAAAACTGAATAAGTCATCGATTCTACTAACATAACAAACCATCAGTTAATTACAAACAAATACACTCTGTTAATTTTATTCTTCAGGTTGAATATAAAAAAAAAAACGAATAAGTCATCGATTCTACTAACATAACAAACCATCATTTAATTACACACAAATACAATCTGTTAATTTTATTCCTCAGGTTGAATATAAAAAAAAAACTGAATGAGTCATCGATTCTACTAACATAACAAACCATCAGTTAATTACACACAAATACACTCTGTTAATTTTATTCTTCAGGTTGAATATCTAAAAAAAAAAAAACCTGAATAATAAGGCATCGATTCTACAAACATAACAAACCGGTTAATTTCGCCCAACTCTACTCTGTTAATTTTATTCTCCAGGTTGCCCCAGGAGGTCGTGTACAAACGAGAGGTCCGCCCCGTATGCCTACCAAACAGGAATTTGCTGGGACGCAATGTCACAGGTGTGCTCATGGCAATGATTGGCTGGGGGAAAACTGAGACAGGTGCGTTCCCTAACCAGTACCTGTAGATTTGTCATAGAATAGAATACTGAATTTCGGCCAATGGCCAAGCGCTGGGACCTATGACATAGGTCATTCAGCGCTGAAAGGGGAAATTGACAGTAGGAAGGTCTGAAAGGTATAACAGGAGGAAAACCTCGCAGTTGCACTATGAAACAATTGTTAGAGAGGGTGGGAAGTCACATGGAAGAAAGAGAATATGAACAGAGGTACAGTAAATGGAATGAAAGAGGTTGAAGCTAGGGACCAAAGGGATGCTGCAAGGACCCTTAAGCAATAGCTACAGTGCACCACGTGAGGTGCACTGTATGGGGGTAGGCTTGTTATAGGTCATATAATAATAATGATAATAATAATAATAATAATAATAATAATAAAAATAATAATAATAATAATAATAATAATAATAATAATAATAATATAATAATAATAATAATAGCAAAAATAATGCAGACTATGAAGAACAAATAATGCCCTTTTCTTGAGTGTAAATCTTGATATATTGTCAAAAATACACTTGAAATATTTGGGCTTTACGAGAACTACTGTCCTCATCTTTAGAGCGAATGAAACTAATTAAAAATTTCTACACGGTCAGATTATTTTTATCAGGTTAAAGCAAGCTCGAGCTTCTGATTACCTTATCATTCCGGTTTGTTGCGGTTATGCTTCTTATGCTGCTCAATGGCGGTGGTGGTGAAGGGGGGGGGTAATGCTGCGCGTGGGTCACGAAAGTCAGGTATCTGGCTTCCTATTATTCCAAGGAATAAATGTCGGTTATTAAATGCCTTCCTGACAAACCTGCAGAGCTCAGTTTCTCTAAGAACAGGGCTGGCGTTTAACTCATGTACGAGTATAGTACTAAAAGGTTTGTTCCCAGCTCCAGCTGGTAATAAACCTTTAAGACTCAGTCCACAACCCAAAGGCGTTTTACCTAAATGATTTCGAATAAAAATTTACTATCCTTGAGGTTCGGGCTATGGCTAAAATCCCAACAATGCGTAGCTATTGCATAATTTTTATTGTCAACATAACGGCTCTTTTGCGCTCCCCGATGCGTTTCTGGGGCTTTCTTACGGTCTCTCCCACGTTAGCCAAACTGCAATTGTTACAACTGACGACCGCATATCCCCGCTTCGACTTTTTCCTTCATTTTCCTACTTTTGTTTTTAAATTGGGATTTAGGATAGCACTGGCAAAGTGAAACACAAATTCATGCTGTGTATCCCTAAGATTTTTGGCGCCCTTTTAAGTTAGTGTGACAGAGCAACTTTATCATTTTCTTTCCGTTGGCAGCTTTCATTTTCCATCATTTAAAGGGTTAATAAACCTTACTTTTTTCTAAGCGCATTGTCCAGAAGCAAGTTGGATAAGGTAAATCATAAAAACGAGTTTCTATGAGGTTTACCTCCTCGTCCAAATAAGGAGACAGGCAACGTAACCGCAACGAAACAGAATGGTCTAGTAGTCAGAAGCAACAAGAACCTGATTTAAATAATCTGAACGTGAAGAAATTTTAATTTAGTTTTTTCTCTACTTTCCTTGTAAAGCTCGATGATTTTAAGCACAGTTTGAATTATATATCAAAATAAAGGTCTTATCTTATCCCCAGCAATTCTTATAATCATAATGCATTTTACGAACGACATTAAAAATGAAATTGATAAGTCCTGAGTTTTCTATATTTGTGGAATTTTTAACAGTCCTAAACACTATGACCTTACTATGAAAACTAAGTACTATTAATAATAATAATACTAAGAAAAATGTCTAGTTAATATAATAAAATCATAGTCCATGAATAACAACATTGCCTGTATCCACGATAAAGACATACCCTTTACTTAAAGTTTATTAGACAATTGCTCCGCCAATGAACTCAAAAGCAAATACACGATAAACAGTGACGGGGCTAACAAGCAAACTTCAGGTGTGTGGACGCAATTAAATCCCTCCTCCCTCTCTACCACCCTCCCTCCCTCCCTCCCTCCGGCAGGTAAACTGACGGACGAGCTACGCGAACTGAGCCGATACGGGATAGAATCTGCCATCTGCAAGACCGTCTTCGGATCTTACATCACAGACCATCACTTCTGCACGAGCGGCATCGACGAGAAACATATTTGCTTGGTAAGGATAACCGCTGATTACTTTAGGTGAAAGTCCACGATTATCTGTCTCGTATGTTTGTCACCTGTAATTACTGGTTATCAAAAGTCTAAAGGTCTACAATTATCTATGTCATAAGTTTGACCAAGGTCTAGAGAATACATGTATTCTGTGGACCTTGTGTTTGACAAGTGTAGTTACTGGTTATCAAAAATTCTAAAAGTCTACAATAATTATCTTTCTCATACGTCTCACAAGTGTACTTACTGGTTATCAAGAAGTCTACCTCGTTTGTTTGACAGGTGTAATTACTGGTTATCAAAAATTCTAAAAGTCTACAATAATAATTATCTTCCTCTTACGTCTGATAATTTAAAAAGAAGTCTTTCTAAGTCTACAATAATTATCTTTCTCATACGTCTTACAAGTGTAATTACTGTTTATTAAAAAGTCTACAATTATCCATCTCATTTGTATGACAAGTGTAATTACTGGTTATCAAAAAGTCTACAATTATCTATCTGATTTGTTTGACAAGTGTAATTACTAGTTATCTGAAGCCTACAATTACGACTATCACTTTAGGAAGCCTACTGTCAAGGTAGATGAAACATTTGCATTTTCACAAAAAGTACTTTACAAAGTAGAACATTCAACCTAAATATTTAAATTATCACTTGCGATTCCTTACTGGTTATATATTTAAGTATTTTCCCTCTGAAATCAAACGTGTTTCTTTGATAAATAACAAGCTATGCTTTCTAACATATTACTCATCTTATTCAAGAAAGGGCCACAGATCTTAACAAATATTCAAAACTGTTCTGTAAGCCTTATTTTTTTCTCTTTATCTTCAGTGGATCATGAGATGACCTGCCAAATCAAACACATACGCACGCACACGCATTAGTTTGTTTAGACATATACACAATCATAGGATGACAAAAATAATAAAACTGAACTATGTTAATGTTGTGGAAGATTTCTGCATGAAGAGTTCATCCTTGATGTAATGGCTGACAGAATACACCCAGTGTGTCCATGGAATTTCAAAAAAGAGAACCAGAGTTGATTTATTTTCATTATCAGACCAGATCACAATCATCATTGTAGCCAGTATTCTGAGGATTCCGGAGGGAAAAGAGGTTCCCGGTTTCACATAGGGAGTACCCTCCTGGTGCTTCCAAGGAGAGCTAAGAGACCACTATTCTACAGAATAGGTCTCTTCCCGGGCTTAGCCGGGGAACCTTGGTTCCACTGAGGGCCCACCTCTAGAGTTTCCTGCAGAAGCCAGGGGGTATCTTAAGGTCTAGGAAAGTGATGATGTACAGTACTTGAACATCACTGGACTCTAAAAGGGCCAATGTTAAAAAATAAAAATAACAAGGTTATGCACAATATCTTATTTCAAAAGAAAATAAATGAAACTGCAGTTTCCTAAAGAAATTTAATCCTGTAATTTTATTTTTTCACGATAATCTTGCAGGGCGACAGCGGAGGCCCAGTGATGACGGTGGACCGAGGTCGCTTCACGCTCACAGGAGTTGTCAGCTTCGTTGCAACCCAGGACTGCAAAGGACAGTACCCAGATGGCCATATTTCGGTAGTCCATTTCCTGGACTGGATACAAGAAATGACGAAGCAAGTTCTGTACTAGGAGAGCGATGATTTCCTTGATTTCAGAAAACAAGACAACAACCAGCCTTCAAACACAACCAACTGCAAACTGACAGCCAGTATCTTGGATGCAAAATTCGAAGTAGACCGATTCAAAGATAGCTTTTAACTTTTACATGTATTATTCTTTTTTATGGAGACTTATGGTGTAATAACAACGGTGTTTACAAAATAAACCTTTTGACTGGAACTACATTCATCCAACTAAGACTAAAGTACCCTCATGCCCTCATTGCTGGTCCATTTTCCTACACAAGGACAACCAACATTTTTGTTCCGGCACATCAAAACCAGTTCCCTGAAAACAAATCTCAACAGCATTAACTTGAAAATTAACGAACGTATCAGCATAATTCAGATGCAATTTCCTCAACAAAGACAAAAAGCTTGCGGAAGAAAGACACTCTCTCTTACTAAAAGGATGAAGAAGGTCCATCAATTTTCATTCTGCCGGTAATGTTACCGGCAGAACAAAGCCTTGTAAACTGTGATATACAAAAGTAGTTTAATTTTAATAAAAAAGTTAAAATTGGGGGTAAAAACGACATACGCCAGAAATGTAACTTATTCTTTACGTATATTGATATTTGTGTGTGTATAATTTATTACTGCAATAAAGTGAAAATATGAAATGGTTTCTTTTGGCATGAAATATATTGCATGAAAAGTCACATAGAGTGCAAATACGTCTCAGGCATCGTCAGAGACACGCGAAAACCAGTGAACTTTTGGGACAATATACAACACACACACACATATATATATATATATATATATATATATATATATATATATATATATATATATATATATATATATATATATATATACATACATACATACTGTACAAGCATATACATATATACATGTGCATACTTACACACACACACACACTTTTTAGAAATATGCAGATAAAACTAATATTCTAAGTATTCGAACTGGACTTTCGTTTGACCTTGCTGATAAATAGTATTTAAAACTAAATCCTGACTCTGCTGCAGCTATATTTTCTTTTGATCTGGGGAAAATGCACTTGAAAGTGAGCTGGAGCTTTGACGATCATTGTTTGAGTGTAACATAACCGAATAACATCATTGTATTTCATACAAGTGCGTAGTGATCCTGATGAAAGTTAATTCAATAACCTAAATCTCTTTCTCTAATATTTGTATACATATATATATGTATATGTATATATATTTATATTTATATATATATATATATATATTATATGTGAAAATGTAAATATATATATATATATATATATATATATATATATATATATATATATTTATATTATATATAAAATATGTATATATTATATATATAAAATTTATATATATATATATATATATATATATATATATATATATATATATATATATATATTTATATATATAAAATTTATATATATTATATATATAAAATTTATATGTATATATATATACATATATATATATATATATATATATATATATATATATATATATATATATATATATATATATATATATATATATATATATATATATATATATATATATATATATATATATATATAAATTTATATGTATAAGCCCACCCATATATATATATATATATATATATATATATATATATATATATATATATATATATATATATATATATATATATATATATATATATATATATATATATGGTGGGCTTCACCACGAAGGCAAGCGATCAACCTGCCACTTGAAGAGTGGAAGACTGTACCAGTCAAGGAAAACGTCTACAGGAAAGGAACACTTAAGCCTGGAAGCAGAAGGATAGAGCAGAATACAGAATTTAGGCCAAAGGCCAAGCGCTGAAACCTATGAGATCATTCAGCACTGAAACTGAAACTGACAGTAAAAAGGTTTGAAAGGTATAAGAGGAGGAAAAACTCGCAGTTACGCTATGAATCAATTGTTAGGAGAAGGTGGAAAGTAAGATAGAAGAAAGTGATCATGAACGGAGGTATACTAAAAGGAATGAAAAGGGTTGTACTTAGTGACCAAAGGGACGCTGCAAAGAACCTTAAGTAATGCCTGCAGTGCATCACAACAGGTGCACTGACGGCACTAACCCCCGAAGTAAGCTTGGAAGTAGGTTGGAAAAAACAATTATATAACTAATTGCACAATCTAAGAAATCCTGTAAAAAGTGGTGGTCTGACTGGTATACCGAGACCGTGGGATGAAGAGTTCTCCTCTAGATAGTCAAATTCAAGGGAGCAGTCTCTCTCTCTCTCTCTCTCTCTCTCTCTCTCTCTCTCTCTCTCTCTCTCTATATATATATATATATATATATATATATATATATATATATATATATATATATATATATATATATATATATATATGCACCTGAATATCATAAATAGGTTTACCTTTAAAGTTTCATTAACGACTGGCAATCAGTCGTAAACTGAAGACCTTCAAAACTCCGTGACCTCCTAACGCATTGTAAACAACTCAAGACCTAATCTGCAGTACGTTTTTCATCCTCGCCAGAACAAAAGTTGATAATTGAAAAAATAAATGATAATGAATGCAAGCTACCGGTTGGATAAGCAACAGAACCGTCAACAGATTTCACAACCAGCTGCGGCGTTGCAAAAGGCAGATTCACTGACTGATAAGCTAGGCGCAGACGATGGTATTTCTCGTTCGATTGACTGCTTTGGCGAGATCTCGCACGAGAACTTGCACCATGAGTACGCTTCTAGAATGCGAGTTCAGACCTAAACACCGAATCGAACAAAATCCAACACGATGGTCATTTCTCGCACTAGTTCATGCTTCAATGCGAGTTTGGCGATTACTGGTGAATGCCGTTATTAGCCCCCGCTCTCTTTTTGTTGAATACTGAGGTGTCTACACACATTCCCTCACTTTATTGATAATACTGTTCACACACATTCTAGGAAAAGCTCATTAGCACAGCCGTTTCAGTTTTGTTCTCTTTAATGAGACGAGGAATAACTGTTTATTTACATTTATCTCCACTTTTTGTAATGACTTCGATTCCCTTCCCTGGGATATGAAGACGACCCGTCAAAACCTGTTCTGTAACTTCCTAGATGAGCTACATCCATTACTAAGACTGATCTAGGTATCGTTCTAGAAGGGAAGATACGTCTTTAGTGCATTATTCTATTGGGGTACTTTTAAATACAGGCCAACACTATAATATTATTATTATTATTATTATTATTATTAGTAGATGAAACCTATTCACATGGGACAAGCATTATTTCCAGTGACTTGAAACTCAAGCTTCAAAGAATGGGACAACCTCCCACCGCAGACCCCACACTGCAGCAACTAACTGATCATGATACAGAGCCAGTGGTTTTTATCGCCCTGGGGGTGACGCGAACCCCGACATCTGAGCAGTACACTAATCACTATACCAGACCAGCCAGTGGTTTTATGCTAAAACATATAAAGTCTAGATTGCTCTCAGAAAATAAATAAAATTACCAAATGAATGAACTACTTTACAATAAAATTTTGAGAAGAATCAGGCAAGCTAACTATCATCACTGCTTGAGTAGTTTTGAACTAAACACCATCTGAATATCTTCATTTTGTAATAACATTTCATACTAACTGAGAGCAGCCTGTGCTTTTAGCAAGCAGTTTATGAAGGCGGTACCTTATCTGTCATAAAGCCAGTTTAATCTAACAAAAGTCTTTGTTCTAAAACTGCGCCTTTTCTTTATCTTTCCTTTGAGATTGTGTCAATAGGAAAACCATTACATTCAGTTACCCTACACATTGTTGAACACAAATGATTTGTAAATGAGAAAGAGAGAAAGTTAAGCATTCTGTCAAAGGAAGAATAGTAATAATGTTCTAAGGCAATCTTTAGCACTTCTGTTTCAACGTTTGAGGTAAAAATAAATATAATGAAATCTTCATCAGGAGCACATAAAATATGGGATAAGCAAGTTCAGACTTATCTACTTAGTAACTTGAAATATTTTATCACATACAGTAGATGTAAACACTCAAGAGATTCCGATTGAAGATTAAAATGAAAAGGCCGCAGACTAACATTATAGTATCTGATCAAACTCATGGAGTGCGCAGAAAGATTAGGTTAAAAAAAAAAGAAAGAAAACGCAAGGTCGCCAGGAGATCGAGTTGCCAATAAGGAGTTTTGTCGAGTGCTTCGTAGGAAAAACATTGCGTCCATAACTGCTCGGCCGAACGTCACAAGTGAGAGGCACCGCGGAATCAAAGCACAAACTCAGATATCTGAGATCAGGCCAGCTTGAGAAGCTAAGCCTTGGACTTTACCGTCTTGAGACGGAATCATAATTCGCACTCAGATCTCCGTTGCCATGGAACAGTCCTGCCCACGGTCTACTACGCTCTAGACCGGGGTCCTGCCCAGAAAAGACCTTCGGGCAGGTCTGACGCCAGGGTATCTGTTTACTTTAGTCTGGGAACAGACGGTGGTTGCTATAGTGCGTGTTAAGTGTGAAAATGAGCAAGAAACATTCTGGGATTTTCATTTCCTCAGAGGATTTTTTATGCTAATAATCTCGCGCTAAAGTTTACCGGAGAGGTAAGTTTTTTCTTGAAATGTGTAGGCCTATTGTAGAGGTCTTGTGTATGTGCTGATTGTTCATATATGGTTTTATGATAAAATGTACATGGATATGTACACACACTCACACTCACACACACATGTATATGTATATATATATATATATATATATATATATATATATATATATATATATATATATATATATATATATATATATATAAGCAAGTAACTAGAAAAAATTATGCATCATAAATCTTAGCAGAAACCAGGGAGCCTCAAAATTTTATTGATTTTTAGTTGTTATTGAATTTCAGATAATATATGTGAATATATATACTGTATATATACTGTACAGTATACTGTATATATGTATATATATAATCTGAAGTTCAATAACTAAAAATCAGAATATATATATATACAGTATATATATGTATATATATGTATATATATATATATATATATATATATATATATATATATATATATATATATATATATATATATATATATATATATATATATATATATACATACATATATATATATACATATATATATCTCAAATTCAATAACAGCTAAAAATCAAATTTTGATGCTCCCTGGTTTCTGCTAAGATTTATGATGCATTGCGTTCATACTTTTTCCCAGTTACCTGCTTATTACGACTCCCGTTATATTTCGCTTCAGAAAATGTGATATACAGATAAAAATTTTTTAAACATATATTTTTTTTAAACAAGTTCGTCAATATTGAAAAGATATCAAATAAAAAAAATATTTTTGGTGGGTACAGAAGTATAACGATCAAGTTTGGGTTTGGCTAAAATCTATACATCATTCTTCGTTTACCCCATAGGGAAGTAGCGCAGCCAGTGCACCTCACGATTTGCACTGTAGACATTACTTAAGGGTCTTTGCAGCGTCCCTTCGGCCCCTAGCAGCGACCCCTTTCATTCCTTTTACTGTATCTCCTTTCATATTCTCTTTCTTCCATCTTATTTTCTACCATCTCCTAACAATTGTTTCATAGTGCAACTGCGAGGTTTTTTCTCCCGTCACACCTTTCAAACTTTTTTGCTGTCAACTTCCGTTTTAGCGCTGAATGATCTCATAGGTCCCAGCGCTTGGTCTATGGCCTAAATTCTATATTCTGTTATGTTCTCCTTCCTCGTTCAGACGATTGCGATACAGTCTATTGTAGTTGTGCTTGAATAAATTCATAACAACCGTGGCACTATACAAAACATATGCAACGAAAGGACGGAAGATTTTTGGTGAAAAAAGCCAGGAACTCTGGGCAAAGAGAGCCGCTCAGTATCGCAATGTAAGGTCAAGACAAGACAGCGGATGATATTATGGTCAGCTAACGTTAAATCCGATACGTTAAAATATGAAAAGGTAATGTTAAGGGAAAACGAGAAAATGTATATATAAAAAAGATAAGCATTATGAAAAATTTGCTTGCCTTAAAAACTGAGATGTCATCTAAACCATCCTTACTCCCCAAGCACCAAATGTATAATACACAAGAGGTGTAATTTGTGTCAGTGATCAAAATATCCGGGGCAGTGCACCGGAATGTATACAATCTATCGCAGCGGGTACATCCGGTGCATCATTTCCTTCTGAAATAAACTGAAGGGCTTATCAAGCCCTATTCAAAGTTTGATTAAATTCTTCTGTCCGCCTGTTGCATTCGGAAAGTATCAATGCCATCAAGGCTGGACGCCATCTCGGTATTAACCCGGTATGTAATCCACCTATGCGTCACCTCCGAGGTGCTAGTACTAAACATGGCGGAAGCTCAATGGGACGCCGTGTTTAGTACTAGAACCCCGGGGATCAAAGATATCGTTTATTAATATATATGAATATATACAGAAATAGGCGTATGTAATACTTTGATCCCCTAGGGGCTAGCACTAACCACGGCGTCCCATGGAGCTTCCGCCATGTTTAGTACTAGCACCTCGGAGGTGAAGCGTAGGTGGATGCATCAGGTTAATACCCGCCATCTCTTGGACTTCTTTTGTGGGAAAATAGAGGGGAAAACCACTTCATCTTTTCATTAGAATGTACGACCTTTTAAAAGGTAGCTTCAAATCACAGCGAGAAACCTACTTACTCATGACGGTTTGAGATGATGCAATCGTTCCTCCTTCCTCGTCAGCTCTCCCATTTCCAATGACCCCAGCATGAGCGGGCACCAAGCAGACCTATGTGGTAACAGAGAAGAAACAGCTGTTAATTAAACTATACTCATGGTAACATGAGTCTTGAAGTAGGCTAGAGCCCGGGTGAGGCAGTGCCGTCAGTGTATCTCACGTGCTGCACTGCAGGCATTACTTAAAGGTCATTGCATCACACCTCCGGCCCCTAGCTGCAACCTCTCTCATTTCTTTTACTTTCTTCCATCTGACTTTCCAGCCTCTCTAAAAATTGTTCCCTAGTTCAACTGCAGGTTTTCCTCCTGATACACCTTTCAAACCTTTTACTGTCAATTTCCGGTTCAGTGCTGAATGGCCTCATAAGTTCCAGCGCCTGGCTTTTGGCCTAAATTCTAATTTCTATTCTATTCTTGAAATTGAGAAACAAATCCACAGTTATGTACTGGGTATATATATTAAAAAACAAATCTCTACAGAGAGCTTTCGGGAATCTGTTCGACTCCTCTTTTCAGTCTAGCGCGGTGATATTTTAAAGACACGAACCAAGTAAAAATACAAACTCAAAACAAGCGAAGTTGTTTGTAAAACAATGAACCGGTCGCTAAAAGAAGCAAAAGACTGACAAGGGGAATCGAACAGATTCCCGAAAGGTCTCTGTGAGATTTATTTTGAAGTGTATGTACCCGTACATAACTGTGGATTAGTCTCTCCAGGAACAGCTGTTCTTGAGCCTTTCCAATTAAAGCTTGATGTGTGCGCAACTTAGTCAGTGATTCCGAAGCACTTCTGCTAAAAGTGTCAACACTAGCCGATCCTGGGGTGGCACCTGGGCACTTGCCACCCCCCATGAAAAATAATGACAAAATAATAATACTGAAGATTTAGATAATAATATAAATGAGAAATATAAAAATGGAAAAAATGATAAATCTATTATAATGAGTCAGTTCCACAATGAAGAGTAGTTTCCTTAAGTTCGTATTTCGGGGGAGGCTATTATTGATGGATCAACAACTGTTGTAAAGATAAAACGCTAAATTACATAACACTTATAATTTCCCAACACCAATATAATTCAGTTATTTGGAAAACTATACAAAATCCTACACACACACACACACACACACACACACAGCAACTGAAATTGGCATTGCAATGTGCTGCATCAAAACACACGCCAACCAAAGAACGCATAATAATATGGCGTGAGTGTCAAGTCATTATTCGATAACTGCAACATACATACATACATACAAGCAAACAATTTTAACGATGAAAATAAAACACACATTAGATTACGAAAATAAAGGGGAAATACTTCTTGAGTTATACAAATATTCCATATATATCAGAAATGCTTACGAAATCATCTATTCATCAACACACACTACTAAACAGAAAGCACGTATCAGGTTACTCAGATATGGAATGGGATGGAATATAAAATTTACGCCAGATGCCTAGCGCTGGGACCTATGAGGTCATTCAGCGCTGAAACGGAAACTGGGACTAGAAAGGTTTGAAAGGTATAATAGGAGGAAAACCTTATAGTTGCACTATGAAACAATTGTTAGGAGAGGGTGGATAGCATGATGGAAGAAAGAAAATATGAATGGAGGTACAGTAAAAGGAATGAAAGTGGTTGCAGCTAGGGATCAAAGGGACGCTGCAATGAACCTTAATTGGTGTCTACAGCGCACCGCGTGAGGCGCGCTGAAGGCACTACACCCCCTACGGGGTACTCCGATATCGATAGAGTATACAAGAGCACTTATCAGGTCTACCGGACGAAATGCCTGTCAGATTACCTACTGTATATACTCATTTTTGACAACAATACGATAAGCGCCAACGCACTGAGGCAAGTTGAGATAAAATGAAGATCACTTCACTATAATAATAATTATAATTGTCAAAAAATGTTGCTTTGAAGAACGGTTAGATACAATAACAAGAATAACAGTCACTGCTCTATACATCCTTACTGATTTTTTTTCATCAACTTTCACGTCTTCGAACTTTCAAAGACGCTACGAACACATAACAGAAGCCTCGTAAAGAATATGTTAACGCCCACATACGTAGTTCGCCATTTACATTGTGCATTCCCTGGATCTTAAGACCATTTCATTCTAACACTCTTCATATACCTCAGCACCTTATGGGTTTCCTTTTGTCATTTACATTTTGCATTCCCTGGACATCAAGTCCCTCTCGCTCTAACAATTTTCGTATAGGCCATTGACCCTAACAACTCCTTACCGGTCTCTGTTTCATCCTGTATGACACAATGTAGACAGAACTAAGGTTTTTAGCAGCGTCCCTTCGGCCCTTAACAGATGCTTTATTTTTTACCACTTACTTCTAAGAAGTTTTCTTGGGTTTCTTCCACTTAAGTGTCCAACTTCTTCAACTTTATCGATCGCGTTCCAGTTCTGATCTTTCATTTATAAACTTATGATCCGAACAAGACTTATGAGTCTCTAGATATATGACTCGTTTGTTTCGTTAAACGACATAATAGTAGTAGTAGTAGTAATAATAATAATAACATGTCGGTGACATTCTTCATCGTTCAATCGCCAGATGGTCGTTACTGTGATAGGTAACCTTTTCAAGCACTCCCCGTCGCCAGCACCACAGGATATGTTCCTAGTAGCCCACCTGTTCATACCTCTGAATGCTTAAAAGACAGACGGGAGGAAATAGAGAAATAGACGTAGTAAGAAAATACAAACAGCAGCAGCTATGAAGCGACGGTGATAATGAAAATATTGACGTTGACAAATCCTGACCCACTATCAGATGACCTTAATCGAGAACGATCAAGGAACCTGATAAGCTCTGTCACCAGAAGCGCACATTTCATCTTATCTTGCCACTGATAAAGACACAAGAGAAAGTGAGAACTGCCCCAGTGGCCAAGTCACTAGCAGTCCTTGACTGAAATAATGAACTTACATAACATCCAGCCCCTAAAACGATAGCAGCACAAACAATTATTTAAAGGTATGAATATTTATAAAATATCCTCAGTAAATGTTTGTTTCAAAGGTATGTATATGTAATATCTGATCGAATGTTAATGGCTTACAGCTGAAATAAAGGATTCAACTCAATTCTAAACGTTCTTCAAGGGTGGATGATAATTTTTTATTACACCCATTAGTCGTAAACAAAACACCTACCACTGATTCATGGTTTTAATTTCCCCATAAACACTGAGCAATTCTTACTCAGTCTGGTATAAAGATGCTGAAATAAGAAAGAAAATGGGTCCAGTGACTTAGGCTTAAGCGCTGGGCGATCACAAGAAGTCAGAACTGAAACGATTCGATAAACAAGCAACTTCTTACGCGTTCTCATTCATTTGACAACTGGCCTACTATTCCTGACCCAAATTGACAAAAAACATGGATTAATTATGATAATCAACCGACAAGTGTACAGTATTTCTAGGGTTAATTTTAGTAGGTCTCTATAAGCCTAAATTTTAAACATCTTCGGATATAGGTTAGGTTTAGCGCTGATGAAATCATTTCGAGTAAAACTGAAAATCATTTGCTACTAATCAGATATTATATATATATATATATATATATATATATATATATATATATATATATATATATATATATATATATATATATATATAGAGTATATAAATATATATATATATATGCATATGTGTGTGTGTGTAATATATGTAACTTATCGTAAGTGCTAAACACGTACCAACGTAATGATCCTATGCTCATACTAAATTCTTATTCCTTCCAGGAACTTGACAAAGAAACTGAAAACACAAAGCAACGAGCAAATAAACGATGGAAAAGGATTTTTGGTTCGACTTCGTAGCCGGGTGGATTGGAGGTAAGAGAACAAGTTGTCCTAAAATCATAATATAAAACTGCAGTTAGGAATATTAAAGAATATATAAAGGTTAAAAAAAATACGAATTCAGTCACTCCAGTGACCTATATGTCTCGTCGACAACTGACACTTGCATCAGACTCCTAACATTGCAACAAGTTGTTAGTTGGAAGCATCATTGAACAGAAGGGGTCAAAACTACAAATTTTTGCAAAATTCAAAATGAAGTCGTTGATAAACTGAAGTCGCTCTTTTGTAACTTCAATCTAATGGATTGTGATGCCCTAAACTGTGGCCTTGTGCAAAGAAAAAAGCATTCTGAGAGCAGGATGTTCTACTGCCATTTGTCACTTACCGATCCTCAGCCAACTCCTCTCTAAGAGCATTCCGACTGATGACATTTTGAAGACACCATCATGATTTTTACAAAAGCAAAATAACTCTGCCGATTTTCTCCCACAAGATGGCGTGATGAAACACGAATGCTCCCGTGGCAGCTATTATCAGTACAAATGTTAAGGTCAAGACCTCAAAGTTATTATCACTGATGCAATCTGAAAGGGTTTCATAAGTGAAGTATGCATTTTTACTCCAAGCGTCTCTGATACAGTTCAAATGTAACGGCCATGGTTCAAGTTGTTTACAAAATTTATGGAACCTGGTGCTATAATTTCACTTTTTGACACAGCTCCTTCGAAACAATGTAGGCCTACTGAATCTTTGAAAATATGCTGACAGGACAGACAGAAAGATGATCTTCCCTCAGTGTACCTTTATAAATGGCGATCTACTTTTGTGCCAAGTCTGACTGAAATCCCTTTGGCCAAGCAGGAGGAGTTACAAAGACAAGGTAAATGAAATTAGATGGACAGCTGATGGAGAGATGTGTGGACGAACATTTTTCAATACACCTTTACATGACTGGCTACTTCTGTCCCAAGTTTGAATAAAATACTTACAATACAAACGGGTGATCTATCTTCATGAACATCTAAACACGATGGTATATCTTTGTACCGAGTTTGAACGACATTCTTTCAATCACGCAGGAGTTTAAATGACAAGGTAAGCATGATAAACACAGTAATGGCAATTTGATGGACTGCTGGAATGACAGAAAAGCAGTTGCCCTTTTACGCATGATGGACAGACAAGACAGAAGATATATCTCCCCAAGATTAACTGAAATCACTTTAACCACGAAGGAAGAGTTGTGATTAGGTAAGAATGACGCACGAACTGACAGACAGGGACAGACAAACACAAGGTCTTTCATGTACAACGTCTGAGCCTGCTGGCCCACCTTGTATCCTGCAGGACTGAAGTTTCCTCGACTGTATAGGATAGTTGAAATGGCAAGGTTGGTGTGACAGACGGGCAAATGTATCGATGGAATGACTGATAGATAATCTCCCCTCATACATATGTAATAAGTATACTAATAGTGACGTAATTTTTTTTATTATTTTTTCTAAGTAGATTATGAAGGATGCGCTTATAACTAAATGACTGAATAACGTGATAAGCTTTATCTGACTACGTTGTGTACATTTTGATGACATAAGGCGTTTTTCTGTAAAGGCAGTGAATGATAATCAAGTTACCGACCTCCTGTGTTTGACCACGTCGACAATTAGTCGCATAGTTACTAAATCCTAAAGGAATCTCAGGATGCTGTCATTTCTTAAGTGTGTTACACAAACAGCCCTCGTGATACGATGCGAACATATGAGAACACACATAAAATATGTTGCCACTTACCATACTTATATACTCTGAAAAACACTGAAGTTATTTTATTTTTAATTAAGTTCCAGTGACTTCTGTATCATCTTTAGTATAACTACATTGCTAAATTGATTTTTTGTGACAGTTGTGGAAAAACCACAATTAGTTGCTAGTGTGCGTGGAGTTTGTGTGAAATAGCGTGAGTAGATAGATAGAATATGGGGTCAGCGCTGAGACGGAAGTTGGCAGTAAAAAGGTTTGAAAGGTGTAACAGGAGGAAAACCTCGCAGTTGCATTATGAATCACTAGCGGATCCAGAAAAATTTCATGGGAGAGGCACCACTTTTCAAATTATAGATACATACATATACAGTATATACAGTATATACGTATATATATATATATATATATATATATATATATATATATATATATATATATATATATATATATATATATATATATATATATATATATGTGTGTGTGTATGTGTGTGTGTATATATATATCATTAAGATTGTTATTATTTTTCCTATTTTTATATTTCTCATTTATGTTATTATTATCTAAATCTTCAATATCATTATTTTGTCATTATTTTTCATGAGGGGGGGCACGTGCCCAGGTGCCCCGGCCCCCGGATCCGCTAGTGAATAAATTGTTAGGAGAGGGTGGAAAGTAAGATGGAAGAAAGAGAATATAAACAGAGATACAGTAAAAGGAATGAAAGGGGTTGCAGCTAGGGGCCGAAGGGATGCTGCAAAGAACCTTAAGTAATGCCTACAGTGTGCCGCATTGCGTGCACTGACGGCACTACCCCCCTACGGAGAACAACGATGTACCGTGACCTTGACCACTGAGCTACTGAGACTGGTGAAAGAGCGTGATTGAGAGACTGGCGGGAGGATGCAAGGTGAGACGCTGCTTGAACAAGCACCCCCGCTTTGCACTTTCATAATAAATTAAGAAAATTTAGAAGGTTGTGTCTCATTTCATATACAGCCTGTAACACATATCTGTCCGTGAAAATCTATTTTAATTCCAAGTAAAACTGAAACCTTTTCAGCTATACAGAAGGAGTTCCCATGACAAGGCAAGTTTGACACACACACTGATGGACTGACAAGTCCATCAGTGCCATGTGATTCACAACCATGCGTGTTGATACACCCCTGCACAGAGAATAACTGAAACCCCTTCAATCATAATAGACATTGTAGGAGTTGCAGTGACAAGCAAACATGACAAAAAAAAAAATTAAATAAAACTAACGAACAGACAGGCTGACAGCTGGGCAGACAGATGGACTATCCCCCCCCTCCTCAAGCACGGTCTACCTTTGTATAAAATTCGATTGAAATCCTGTCAACCGTGTAGATGCTGCAATGACTTGCAAGCGATACAAACGTGCTAACACAAACAGATGAATGATTTCCCTTCGTGCACATTTATGCTTGATGGCTTGCCTTTGTGCCAAATTTGAATGAAACCCGTCACCTGTGCAGGATAAATTGCTTCGACAAGGGAAATGTAACGGTCGCACTTAAGGGCGGAGAGACGGACGTATGGAAGGAAAACTACAGTCACCTGGCTTTGTTGGTGACTGGATAGCAATCTGAGTATGTGAAATGTTCCCAGGTGAGTATTTGTGACAAATACCAACAAGTAAAACATGCGCCGAAACTTACTTCGGCGCAATCGAGTTTTCTGTACTGCGTATAATGCTGTATGAAACTCTCAGTCACGGCCTATGAAACTCTCAGCCGCGGCCCATGAAACCTTCAGCCACGGCCCGGTGGTGGCCTGTGCTTTTGGTACCTATAGCAGTGCCAGACTGCAAGATCATGGCTAACTTTAACCTTATATAAAATATAAACTGCTGAGGCTAGATAGCTGAGATTTGGTATGTTTGATGATTGGAGGGTGGATGATCAACATACCATTTTGCAGCCCTCTAGCCTCCGTAGTTTTTAAGATCTGAGGGCGGACGGACAGACAAACAACTACCTCAGTAGTTTTCTTTTATGGACAACTAAAAAGTGTCTCTTGTGGATGTAAATAATCTGTAGACCAAAATCAGCGAATGTGCTGTTCAGTCATTAATGGATACTTGCATGCCACTGCCTGAGCTGGCATCAAGACACGTTAATCTGGCAGCTTTGTAAAGGAGTGGGTTGGGCAGCAGGCAATCTGCTGCTTATGAAGTAACAAGGTGTTTTTCCAGTCAGAATTTGAGAAATTCAGAATAGATTAAAATTAATAATATCCGAGTCAAGTGTAGGTTTACAATTATGAGCAAAACTTTTACCCACAATAAAATAACAAGTAGTAGCAAAGCAAAAGCAGACAACACGTCAGTCAAACTTTCTTTTTTCTCTAGGATGCGCCGGTCTGGTCGTGGGGCATCCATTAGATACCATCAAAGTTCGACAACAGACGATGGGGAACGTACCGATAGTAAAGGGCATTATCAACACATTCAAATTTGAAGGGGTAAGTAATTGATCATATGATCATGGAAGCAGCACTGGTTTGGTCCTTTAAACCCCATTGTGAATCTCTTGACCTAGGCAGTAAATTTTGTACCTGGTAGTTAATCTACTGTGGTGGTCATTAGTCTGGTTGGATAAATTCATGGGACTAGCAACCTCATCACAAATATTATGCCACCAATATCATTTAACATCGGCTTCACTTAACATTGTTAATAACTTACGTCCATGGGGTATTATAACTGATAAGTGCTTCTGGACTACTAGGATTCGAACCTGTGCCTCTGGTTTAGACTGACAGACAGTCAACTTAATCCATTTAGCTATCGAGAGATATAAACTGATATCGACTCGGCTCTACACGTTCATGTCCAATTCATGTTCTGTACTGAGAATCGAAATCCACCTATCTTTACAACAATTGACTGGAAAGTTTTGTCACTTATACACGTGTGGCATTTTTATACTCACATATTGATATCAAGCCCTAAATATCACTTAATGAATTCATTTTAATGATACTAACTTATACCCAATTGTGGAATTATAACTGGCAGATGTACTTATCCTCTGGGGTGTAAGTTCTTCCCAAGGAAATTGAATACTATATTAAACTTAATGACAATTGTGGCCGACTATATATATGTATGTGTATATATATACAGTATATATATATATATATATATATATATATATATATATATATATATATATATATATATATATATATATATATATATATATATTAAATTTTTATATCACAGTATATATATATATTTATTTATACAATCATTTATAGCTACAAATGTCAATGCAATATCAAATTCACTACCTCGAGAATATCCCCGATGGAGAATTATCACTGAAGGGGAATTTATAAGTGATAAATGGACTGGTACTGCCGGGTCTCGATCCCTCGACACAGATACTTATCCAGCGACTCCAGTTAACGGTCTCTTGATGGCTCAGTGGGTAGACCATCGACTGAAATCGCTGGATAAATATCTGTGTCGAGGGATCGAGACCCGGCAGTACCAATCCATTTACCACTTATAAATTCCCCTTCGGTCATAATTCCCCATCGGGGATATTCCCGAGGTAGCATGAATTTTATATTAAGCAACATTTGTAGCTTTATGATTATATATATAATATATATATCTATATCTATATATATCTCTATATACATTATATATACATATATATATCTATATATATATATATATATATATATATATATATATATATATATATATATATATATATATATATATATATATATTAATTTCCTTAATAGCTGCCTTTATGTATGTGTGTGTGTTCCCTCCCTCTTCCCCTCCCCTAATGCAGGTGGTTCATAATTACCACATGGGGTTAATTAAACACTTCATAAATTCTAAAGGTCAAGCAAGTTATATTTATAAGAAGTCTTCACTACTCTGGGATCCTTTGAAGTCGTCTTCAGATCTTTAAGCATTCATGGAGAAACGCCCATTGGATTATAACATCTCCGTGAAGTCTTAAAGACTCCAAGATCATGTGAAGCCGTCTTCAGCTGGAAAACCACCCACTGGATTACAAAGTCTTCATGAAGACGTCTTCACGACTCCAGGATCCTGTGAAAACGACTTCACAGGATCCTGGAGTAGTGAAGACGTCTTATAAATATAACTCGCTTCAACTTTAGAATTTATGAAGTGTTTAATTAACCTCATGTGGTAGCTATGAACCACCTGCATCATGAGGACCACACTAAATACTACTCTTGTTAAACAACTTCAACATTAATTACATCAGAACTTTAACAAGAAACTATTTCCAAAAGAATTCTATATGAGAGGTGATCTTATACCAGTTAGAACTATTGCCTTTTTGGGAATCCTGAGAGAGAGAGAGAGAGAGAGAGAGAGAGAGAGAGAGAGAGAGAGAGAGAGAGAGAGAGACCTTACCTTACAGACCTTACAATTCGTTCGGGTTGCCCCAGGTCCCTCAGTGTGAGGCGCCTTTGATGTCTACCAGAGAGTTGCTAACGCATCTTCCGGTATATTTTGCATCTTCCAGTCTTGGATGGTCTGGGATGCATCTTAGATATTTGTCGAGCTTATTCTTAAACACATCTACGCTCACTCCTGTTATGTTCCTCAGATGAGCTGGTAGCGCATTGAATAGACGCTGCATTATCGATGCTGGTGCGTGGTGGATTAATGTCCTGTGTGCTTTCCTTAATTTTCCTGGTATAGTTTTTGGAACTATTAATCTACCTCTGCTTGCTCTTTTGATAATTTTAGTTCCATGATATTTTCGGTAATTCCTTCTATCTGTTTCCATGCTTGAATTACCATATAGCGTTCTCTTCTCCTTTCAAGACTATATAAATTTAAGAATTGTAGTCTTTCCCAGTAGTCAAGGTCCTTAACTTCTTCTATTCTAGCTGTAAATGACCTTTGTACACTCTCTCTATTTGTGCAATATCCTTTTGGTAGTGTGGGTACCATATTATATTGCAATATTCAAGTGGACTACGTACGTACGTTTTATAAAGCATAATCATGTGTTCAGCTTTTTCTTGTTTTGAAGTGCCGGAACAACATTCCCATTTTTGCTTTGCATTTTGCCAATAGAATTGCTATTTGATCATTGCATAACATATTCCTATTCAACATCACACCAAGGTCTTTAACTGCTTCCTTGTTTGTGATTGTCTCATTATTAGGTCCTTTATATGCATATAGCATTCCTACTTTATCACCATAGTTCATTGACTCAAATTTATCAGAGTTAAATACCATCCTATTTATCTCTGCCCATTTATATATTTTATTTAGGTCTCTTTGTAGCGAGTTCCTATCTTCATCACAAGCAATTTCTCTACTTATTCTTGTGTCATCTGCGAAACTTCTTACTACTGAGTCCTTAACATTACTGTCTATGTCTGCAATCATAATCACAAACAGCAATGCAGCTAACACAGTACCCTGTGGTACACCGGATATTACCGTAGCTTCATCCGATTTCTCATCGTTTGCAATCACTATCTGTTTTCTGTTTTGCAAAAATTCTTTTATCCATCTTCCTACTTTGTCAACAATGTTATGTTTTCTAATTTTTTCGCTAATATATTATGATCTACCTTGTCAAAAGCTTTTGCAAAGTCTAGGTAAACCACATCTGTATCTTTTCATTTATCATATTTTTATATATGCTTTCATGGTGGACTAACAGTTGGGTTTGTGTACTTTTTCCGGTACAAAAAACCATGTTGTCCTATATTGAACAATCTATTTTTCATTAAATGTTTCATTATATTTTTTTATTACCCTTTCATATACTTTCATAATATGAGATGTCAGACTCACAGGCCTATAATTACTTGCCTCTAGTCTTGAACCACTTTTGAAAGTAGGAGTAATATATGCTAATTTATGCTCATCATAAATCTTGCCTGTATCTATACTTTGTCTTAATAATATTGCTAGCGGCTTTGCGATTGAATGAACCACTTTCTTTAACAATATGACAGGTACTCCATCTGGTCCTGCTGCTGATCCATTTTTAATTTCATTAATAGCCTGCACAATATCGGCTTCTGTAATATCTATATCTGATAAGTATTCAGTATTTTCATCTCTTATTTCTGTATCATTATCTTCATTTTCAATTCTAGGTGTAAATTCACTCTTATATCTTTCTGCTAATATGTTACATATTTCCTTTTTTCATTCGTTAATCGCCCTTCAATTCTTAGAGGGCCTATTTCTACTCTTATTTTATTCATCTTTTTGCATATGAATAAAAATTTTAGGGTTTTGCTTGATATTTTGTAGTGTCATTTCTTCTAGGTTCCCTTTTTCATTTTCTTTTGATTGTATAATCTTTTGTTCTGCATTTTCTATCTTACTTTTTAGTTCCATCACTTTCCATGCATTCTTTTCTTTTGCAAGAGCTTTTTTCCACTTTCTAATTTTCTGGAACAAGATCCTTCTGTCTCTTGGAATTCGTGACTGATGATTACTTTTTTTTCTTCGGTATATATTTTTCCACTATTTCCTAATATTTTATATAATATATCGGTATTTACCTGTATATCATCACTTACAAATATATTTTCCCATTCTTTGTTTAATTCTTCATTTATTTTTGACCAATTTATATTCTTACTATAGAAATTGTATTTTCCATATCCTTCCCATTTTTCGTTTCTTGCTTTTCTCTGTTTTCATATGTTCTGGAACGGACTGTTAGTTCTATGACATTATGGTCCGAAATACTCGTGTTATATACTATTATTTCTTTAACATAGTTCACCTCGTTCACAAATACTAGATCTAAAATATTATCCTTTCTTGTTGGTAGGTGATTTATTTGCTGAATGTTATGCTCTAGTAGCATATCTAATAGCTTTTCAAATTGCCTCTTATCTTCTGCACTACTATTGTTCTCTTTTTATATGTATAAATACAACCACAGTCTCCTATTCGTTCTTTCCATTCTACAAAAGGAAAGTTAAAGTCTCCAGTTAGGAGTATAGTCCAGTCCTTGTGATTTCTACATATTTCATCCAATTTTTCAATTATTATGTCAAACTCTTTAGTATTAGGGGTCTATATATTACAATGTTCACTAATTTTTCATATTCAAATTCTACCATTATTAATTCACATTCTGTGTTACTATATTTCTCACAGATTTTTCCTTGATTGGCATCTCTCCCATATATCGCGTTTCCCCTTGATTTCTAATTTTTCTATCTGATCTATAAGTTTGGAAACCCTTTATCTGGTCATCATTACCAGTCTCTTGGGAATACCAGGTTTCACTTATATTTCAGTATTTCTATTTTTCATTTTGGGTTAGTTCTTCTAAGAACTCTATCTTTCTTTTGAGTTACTCGAAACTAAACCCTGCGCGTTCATCACTATGATGGTTTGCGTATTATCTTCATTATCTAATATGGGTAATAATAAGGATTTTCCCATGTCTCTTTCCTGTTCTGATATGTTGATCTTTTTTCATTTCCAGAAATTCGTACATTAAAAATCCAACTTTTCCATTATACTTGTTCTTCCAACTTCATATTTATTCACTTTGTGCATAAACCTGCACTTATCTCCATATCTGCACCATCCCCCAGCATCATAGATACATTGCTTGTTCCTTGTGCTATATCTAGGTGCTGATGGCTCATATCGTGGTGCTGACATTTCATAATGTGTTGTTGGCTTGTTTTTTGCCTTCATCACATGATCTTTGTTCTTTTCTTTATTTGTTTCATTTTTACCTTGATTTTTTTATATGTATTTGATTTTGATTTTGGTTTTTCATGGCTACAGGATGCATGTACCTACATTTCTTATTAAACCTACATCCATTTCCTTCTTTCCATTTTCTACATATTTTTGGATGTAGATCGCTGCATTCCTCTTCATAGCCATCTAGATATGCACATTTGCCATATATCTCATAATTGTGACATATCTTGGGATGTTTGTAATAACATCTTTCACCAAACCTGCAATTCCCTCTTTTTCAAAAGGGTGCATACTGTGTCTTTCTTTTTTTTTTTTCTTGTTCTTTCCCATCAGTATGGAGATCCGGGTACAACCTCTTTGGGATTTTATTTTGATTTATCATGTCATAATTTATTTCTTCATAAGTATGTTGCTGTATTGCCTCATATGTAGAATCTATGAGTTTCTCTGCATCCATACTATTATCCTGTTCTTTGTTTTCATTAATCTTTTCCCTCTCTTCAGTCTTATTTTCTTCTTTTCTATTTTCCTCTTCTTCCTCTTCTTCATCCTCTTCATCTTCTTCATCCTCCACAATCTGTACATTAAGTCTTGATTTAATGACCTTGTCTATCCATACTAGACATGTTGAGCAAAAAATATTTTTGTGTCCTTATTTCTATTTTGCTCAACTTCAGCACATGAAGGGTGTGTCAGTACGTGGCAAGCATAGCATTTCCTAATCAGGTTTTGTGGATTTACAATGCTATACCACACTCTACATAGTTTACATGCTTTAGGCATCCGTTTGCCTATTGCATCAATCAATATATTCACTAATTCCACCGTACTTATTTTCTTTGATGGAATGTGTTGATTTTTGTAGATTTTCTTTATAAGTCTTTTGATAACCTGAACTTTCATTGGTATCCTTCTATTATTTTCATTATATTTTCTACAGATTTGCTCCAGTTTGAAGGATCGTATCCTTTCAATATGTCTGTGAATGATTTCACATCTTTTTGGTCGATGTTGCAATTTATCTCCACGATCAGCAAAACCAAGTTCCCTTCCTGCCAATTCATCATATTGAATATCTCCTATGCATGCAAGATTTCTCCACCTTTTGCCACTATTGGTTGACTCCTCCATGATTTTCAGAATTTATTAATTCACTCGTACACAACTTATTAGACGGTTTATCACTCTAATCTGATATTAAGCTAATCACCGATAGTTCACGAACACTTTTAGCTATATTTCATTCGCTAATTGTATGTAAGACGCCAGATTATCGGGTAGATTATCCAGACCATGAATGATTACGTCTCACCGAGAGAATGTCACATCACAGAGAGAGAGAGAGAGAGAATTATTCCATATGAACTCATTAATTCTGTTCCCAATATGTCTTATTAAACATTGACATTTGAACAATGTGGGCAGCCTTGAAGGGAAGGGTCAGACCCAGAGACTGCTTCCTCGGAAGAAGGCAGATATCCTGCCAGGCTGGGGAAGAGGGCCTGGAGACGGCCCAAGAACTTCAATTATGAGGCCCACAAGCCCCCAAGGCTCGCCAGTCTCTTAAGGGCAGCACTGAAGGGAAGGGTCAGACTCAGAGGCTGCTTCCTCAGAGGAAGGCAGGTATCCTGCCAGGCTGGGGAAGCGGGCCTGGAGAGGGCCCCAGAACTTCAAGGATGAGGTCCTAAAGCCTCCAAGGCTCGCCAGTCTCTTGAGGGCAGCCTTGAAGGGAAGGGTCCGACCCAGAGGCTGCTTCCTCGGAGGAAGGCAGGTGTCCTGCCAGGTTGGGGAAGCAGGCCTGGAGAGGGCCCAAGGACTTCATTGATGAGGCCCAAAAGCCCCCAAGGCTCGCCAGTCTCTTGAGGGCAGCCTTGAATGGAAGGGTCTGGTCCAGAGGCTGCTTCCTCAGAGGAAGGCAGGTGTTCTGCCAGGTTGGGGAAGCGGGCCTGGAGAGGGCCCCAGAGCTTCAAGGATGAGGCCCAAACACCCCCAAAGGCTTGCCAGTCTCTTGAGGGCAGCCCTGAAGGGAAGGGTCCGACCCAGAGGCTGCTTCCTCAGAGGAAGGCAGGTGTCCTGCCAGGCTGGGGAAGCAAGCCTGGAGAGGCCCAAGGACTTCAAGGATGAGGCCCAAAGCCCCCAAAGCTCGCCATTCTCTTGAGGGCAGCCTTGAAGGGAAGGGTCCGACCCAGAGGCTGCTTCAGAGGAAGGCAGGTATACTGCCAGGCTGGGGAAGTGGGCCTAGGGAGGGCCCAAGGACTTAAAGGATGAGGCCCACAAGCCCCCAAGGCTCGCCATTCTCTTGAGGGCAGCCTTGAAGGGAAGGGTCCGACCCAGAGGCTGCTTCAGAGGAAGGCAGGTATACTGCCAGGCTGGGGAAGTGGGCCTGGGGAGGGCCCAAGGACTTCAAGGATGAGGCCCAAAAGCCCCCAAGGTTCACCAGTCTCTTGAGGGCAGCCTTGAAGTAAGGGTCCAACCCAGAGGCTGCTTCCTCGAAGAAAGCAGGCATCCTGCCAGGCTGGGGAAGCAGGCCCCACCAAGGGCTTCTTAGGGAGGCTAGTTCTTTGAGGGCACCTTTGAAGGGGAGTGTCCTCTCCAGAAGAGGAAGGCAGATTCCTTGGAAGATCTGATAAGAAAATCATTGCAGCTTGATTTTCCATTAATAGAAAGCCATTTATTACTTTATTTCTGTTTTCCAGATGATTAAAATATTTTTTTATTTTTGTATTGTACTCTGAATCACTTAGTTTGTATCATAATTCTCCCATGCCTAGAATTCATTCAGGGGAAAGTGTATTTCGTATTATTGCCTTCAGTCTCAGTGTAGCACTTTGTGCTGGTTCAGTGTCCCAACCTTGGGAACTTGAGAAATCGTTTCCTCTCAGAGTTCATTGATGAAGAGGGTAATTATCGACCTTCCTGAGATCCAGGAGAGGATATTTTGAAGTTCGTGGGGTGTAAGGCATTGTGGTATTTCTGTAATTTAATTTTGTAACAGCCTTGTGTGGTTTGTTTGTTTGTAGTTTCTGCACTCCTGTGATTTTGTTTTGCCCGTGCGAGGCGACGTTTGCCACCAGCTCTTTTGCAGTGTCAGTCAGGTCCAGGGCAGCAGTAAGTCAGGTTCATAACAGCAGAGCAGCAGGGTTATCTGCTTTGTGGATGTATTCCAGTTCCGCAGCCAGTGGCTGTATCGATGCCTCGACCGTGTTCGTCTGTTTGTCTACATCCTCGTTGACGGTGGTGATCGTCTCGACTACTCTTCGAGTTTGTCTGTTTTTGTGGTGTGGTGCTTGGGCGTTTTTTTTTTTTTTATTTTACTGCTCTTGTTTATTACGCTGCTTGATTTTTATTTGTTATGCTGAAACATTTATTTTACTGCTCCTGTATTACTTGTTATGCCGACTGTTTTTGTATTATGCTGCTAATGTATTATTTTTTATTGTTATGCTCCCTTTGAATTGCTTATTGAACTATTTAAGATTTAGTTATTTGGATTTTGATTGTTGCTGCCTTCGTTATTAATTCATTATATGTATGTTTATTTGATCTGTCTGTAACTGGACCTGACTCCCTCGTACATAATGTATATTATTTTGTATATGTAATAAATTAATCTTAAGGTTATTCTTTTCGTTTTGTTCTGATCCTTCTTTGCTTGTCACCTCTCGTCAGTCATTCCAGCCCAATTGCTTGTTTTTTGTTTTGAACCTGCTGGTCTCTGGACGACGAGACCATTACATGGAGGAGGCTGATTTTCAAGAAAATTTATAACGTATCGTCAATTTATTTCTACCATTTTATCAATTTCTTGGAAGAATGTTTTTTATTCCCTTGAGGCCACATTAGTTATTAATGGCAATGATAACCATAGGCATTGCAACGTTGATTTGTATGAAGTCAATGAAACACCCGAAGAGAAGTCCTTAAGGCGAAGGACCCAGTTCACGACTGGCAGCCGCGTTTAAACAGGGAATCCTTCAACTCCCCTGACTCTGACTCGAGCAGCATAGCACACACACACACACACACACACACACACACATATATATATATATATATATGTATAAAATACACACATACACACACACACACACACACACACACATATATATATATATATATATATATATATATATATATATATATATATATATATATATATATATATATATATATATATATATATATATAACACTGCCTAACAAAAGAATACAAAAGAATACGTGAACATCGAACAAAGCTTCAACGAAGTGCAGTTTGGTCATAGATAAAAATCATAAAAATATAGAGCCACCGAACAAATACGTAAATCTTTAATTTGAAACATATCTACTTCCAGGTAAGAGGCTTTTACAAAGGTATGGGCTTTCCTCTACTGGCAACGGGAACCTTAAATTCAATTTTCTTCGGCGTCTACGGCAACTGCCTAAGGTATTTGTCCAAAGATAAAGAAGCACCGTCCTATTTGCATATCTGCTTGGCGGGATGCGCAGGAGGGGTTTTCCAGCTATCGGTGGCCTGCCCGGTTGACTTAGTCAAGATTAAAATGCAGATGCAAACAGGTAAGTCCTGCACGCCAAAGCTAGCCCAGTTAAATTAAATAAATTACATTCTGAGATTGGGATACAGTATACTGTTTTATCGTTCACGGGTCTACGTGCTGTTATATTTCAGAATTATCCTCACATTTATTTTTATCAACAACGGGATGATATAAAACATCTATGAAAAGAAGGGCAAACTATCTTGTTTATTGGTTCCTTTTCTAACTGGCCATTATAAAAGATTTTCTTGGCTTTATTCATGCAATTTTCCAAAACAAGATTTAGGATAGCATAATGGCAATCTCTTTCACTTTGGTAACTACCTCTCTTGATAGCTGACTGATTAAGCCACTGTCACTACAGTTCTAACCCACGGGTCAGGGTTGGAGCACTTATTACAAAAATCCTTTGAAATCAAGTTACTTCCAAGATAAAGTGAATTCAATATTGAGTGATTATTTATGACTATATACAGTATATATATATATATATATATATATATATATATATATATATATATATATATATATATATATATATATATATATATATATATATATATATATATATAGTATATGTATGTATGTATATATATATATATATATATATATATATATATATATATATGTACAGTATATGTATATATATAATTTATATATATAACTGAAGGTAATTAAAATTTAATACAGTAATTGCCATTATCTGGAACTCGGCATTATCCGACATGCCTGGACCAAGGATCAAGTCCCCAAGATATATGACATATAAATTTCAAAAATTGTGAAAAAAAAAAAACCCTCCGATGGTTGGCAATACTGCGCAGCCTCAAGAAAATGTTGGTAACACTGCCTACACTCAGACTATAACTGAGGAAGGGTTTTAGGGGGTGGGAAATCCTCGAGAAATTTTCATGGGTTGGGGGGTCAGATGGCTGGGTGCCTTTGGAGAGGAAGGGCACTAAGGCTGTGTAGAGGAAGGACCAGAGGATGGGGTTGTTCTGTAAGGTGGGTGAAGCTGGGGAGCAGTTTCTATGGCTGGGAGGGGGTGGGGATGCAGTTTTGGATGGGTGAAGAGAGCTAGGCAGACCTGACTTGATACAGCTTGTTTGGTTTCGTGTTTTTATGTTTATGATATAGCAATTCACATTTTATTAAAAGATAAGTACAGTACTGTGATACAGTAGAGAGAGAGAGAAATGACTGAGCTGTTTACATTAAAGCCTTAATACAATAACACACACTCGTACATCATTTTTTCTATATTTTATGCTACATTATTCTTGTTTATATTTTTGCTGTATTTTCTAATTTTTTTTATTTTTACAAACCAAAAGATAAACACAATCACATGCATTGGGTATGTACGTATGCACACTCATCCCATGCTGTCGGTGAACTTTGCCACAACCTGTTTGGTTTTGTCTTGCCTACATATGAAATTTGCATTTTTAAATATTTTTAAGGTGATCAGAGATGAAATATCAACAGCCATAAACTAATCTTTTGTGTACTGTTATGATGTGTGTGATAATCATACTTAGAGTCAGCTAAACTTGTAATGAAATACAGTACTGTAAATCAAGCAAAGCAAAAAAAAAAAAGGGTAACATGTACTGTGCATGCGTGTGCATACATTGAACTGTGTCACTAAGAGAAAAAGAAAGGGTTGCATTTTTTTTTCAGTGTATTTATGCAGCATATTTTGTTACAAATACTGTATTGGGAATGAAGGTAGATAACTGCCTTATCTCTAAAAGCATCTGAGTACTTGGCATTTTTTTTACTTTAAAACAACGCAGTTATTTAATAAGGCTGCCCATGCTTTTAAACTTTACATTCTTTCCTAATCCACGTTTCTTTCTGTATCAGGCTCAATTCAAGGCGTGTGGGGTGCACATTATGAATCACATTACAAAGGGCCAACAGCCTGCCTAAAAGACCTCTACAAAATGGGTGGTATCAGAGGCTGTTACACTGGACTTCATTCTATGCTTTACAGGTAAGTATTCCTTAATCACTCATCTTCCTTGAGGTGCGTTTTTGATTGGAGAGAAAATGTTACCTTTCCTGCTTGCTACTAACTGTTTTTTACAAAGGAATTCTGCTACTTAGCTTTATCTGTATTCTCCTAAACAAAAGTAATTAAATTCAGCAGCAGCATATGACCTGTAATCAACAAAACAATAGTGATTCCAGCCTTCCCATAATACAGGATACAGACCTTGTATACTGTCAGAGTTAGAATTAACCTATAATGTACATCAGGAAAAAAAACCATCATCACTAAAATGCAACTCAACTCAAATCAATTACTACAGGCATAAAATCCATTCACCACTTGGAAATTACAGGAATCTCATTATTTAGAGAGAGCAGAAGGATTAAGCTGAAATTTTTCCAGTTATACCACTATGCAGAAAAAAAATATGGACTTTGACATGTAAAACAGTATATTTTTGGGATAATATTTAAATCAGACTTTTCTTGTGAAGCATTTTCATCAAGTTATCATACCAGAGACATCATCTTAAACTACAGCTGAAGCTGTCTGCCAGGGCCATCTATCAGACAACCAAATGAAGAACCTAATACTCTAAATCAGTAGTTCTGGCCATGGACCTTTGGTGGTTTGTGATGACATTGGTGGTGGTTAACAGGATAATCATGATTTTTGGATTTTTGGTAACAAGCTGGTGCATTTATCCTAGAATTTATGGAAATACAGTAAGAAAACTGTATCAAAATAAACAATTAGCTATTCATTACAATGCATTATTGAAATTTACGAAACATATTGGCAATCTCAAGTCTACTCTTCTGTATCACTATTCAAAGGGAGATGGTACACAATTATTTTTACAGAGCTAGTTGAGACCCACTGCTCTAGATTAATTGACTAATGAGGCAGTTTAGCACCTGTAAAAGCCCGTGATGGAATGGTGAGTGTGTCTCGAAGTCTGCACGGCACATGATGCCAAAAATAGGGTATTTCAAGACTCCAGTCACATTTTTAACACATTTCAGTCTGCTTCCTCTGGAGAAATATCTGTGCTATTGAAGCATTTTTTTTGACAATCAGTTTGCTTTTATTCGAAAAGTGTGAAAAGATTGGCTGGTGAGACTGGCCCATACGTCTATAAGGCAAAAAAAGTTCACAGAATATAACAAAACACAAAAAGGAAGATACCACCAAGACTCTCCTTTCCAGCAAAACCAAGCTCAGAAAACAGTTGAAAGAATGGTGAAAAAGACAGGAGTATCATAACTGAGGATAAGCTTGGCTGGGTTGTTGACTCCATAGCCGACCACAACCCATAGAGTCGATGAGCAAAGATAGCTGAGCAACTGCATATCAGTTGACCTTGTCTATATGAATATTTGGTCCTGTTTATGATTTTTCTCTTCCCATAACAGCACCAAATTAAAATTATTTCTGGCAAAATACAGAATTAGAGATGATCTTCCAAGCACTTTGAAAAATGCATACTCAGTGAGCAGTGATCTGAGCAAATTTAATCCACAAACACTCGTGATACTTGGCCAAAACAGAAATGAATGGGGAGCAGAAAGATGTGACCTATGACTGATTTCCTCTCAGCTTAATCCATGATTGGGGTCACTCTTTTTGATGAGCCTTTTCCAGGTGATTCTAACATTCACTGAACGGCTCATTTCATAATTGGTTTTGGCAGATGTTTGATAGACAGATGCCCTTCCTGGTTCCAACCCTCTCTATTTGACTGACATCAACACATAATGAGTGAGTTTGCCTGGTAAGCAATCCTTGGTGCTCCTCTTAAGTGACATGGCCACCATTGATCAGTGTACTGAAATGTCTTGCTGAGAGCCTCTGGTTGACAGCTTTAGCCGTTGAGTTGCATTAAATACATATTTTTTGCTCAAATGCTTTCCCAAAAGAAGCTAAAACTATATTACACCATGTCATTCTTGTTAGGTTAAGCTGGCTGTGCGCCAACAAAGGCTTTGGCTCTTTCAAGCAACTAATGTGGAAATATCACAAAATGGTAGGACTTAGCTCTGAAAATTTTCCAGTTGACCTCATAAGATATTTTCTATAAAGGTTCAGCCATGACTCTCAAACATATTTCCATCAACATGAAGAGATGAATTGTGAATGAGGCAGTAACAGGAAACATGATATAAAAAATGTTGGTTAGGATTAGTTTTGTTTACTATACAATTTTGTATTTACCAATTCTTTCTTGTATCCTCTGAAGAAAGAGAAGATACAAATATAAAGTGGTTGTTCAAAGTTTCTAGAATATTTACGTGTAGTATGATTATCTAATTACATGAAAACACAACTGGACTATCATACCCCTTAAAAGAAAAATATTTCAACAGGTGAAAATAATTCTCATACGTTACTGACCTGTTTATTGTTTGTATGGTGCAACAAATATACTTTATTTTCATGGTACCTTTTTAATCTTTCAAATTAGTCCTTGCCATCTGCATAAAAGGGATAATTCTCACTTTCTTTATGATGAAAAGTTGAACTTACGTAGTCATCTTAACTTCATTGTATTCATCCAAGCATCCCACAAAGGTACACAATTCTAACATCCATTTTTTTATTCATTACTAAATCTATGTCTCTCATAGGGATGTACCTTCATTTGGGATTTACATGGTCCTCTACATTTACTTCCTTCGAAGAATTGCAGGATCTGAGTCAAAGGCGGATGCAAGTGCTATGTTGATGGCTGGTGGTTTAGCAGGTAGGAGACTACAAACAAAAATTAAAGGGGTACTAATAGAAATTTTTGTCCAGTCAATCTGGCTTTACAACAATGAAATTACTGTACTAACAGTGTTAATAATTTTTAGTACATTTGGTACTGTTTTACATTAATGTACTAACAGTGTTACTAATTTTTAGTACACTTGATACTTTTTGCATATCTCCACCTTTCAACACCTGGATGAAAATATACTTCTTAAGAGCTCAAGCTGCTCATTTTGTGAATCACTTGTCACACTCCCTTTATCCAATTAAGTTTTGTTCCAAGAAAGAAAATCAGAGAGGACAAGAGGTGGTATTTTTGCAAAAAAATGTTCTACAGTATATGTTACAAAAGCAAAAAATAATTTATATTTACAAATCTGGAACACTGTATAGGCAAATTAAAATTCTGGCTGTAAGCATAAAATACTAACTTCAAGAGCCCAAACATTAAATGTCATTTACAGTACTATCCTCATAGCATCAAAAATTTTTATCTAAGGCAGTCAACACTACCTGAAGAGGGCTTGGGACTTTATAAATAATGCTGGTAGCAAGTGAGAATTTAGCAGTACAGTTTTTCTCATGTTTAGAAAAAACTAATATTTTATTCCAAACAGTACACACAACCACAGTATTTTCTTACCAATCTATCACTAAAAGTTAAAGTTGTTAGTTTCAGTCCTCCCACAGGCTGTTCCCTCTTGGGTGGACGTCAGCCAGGTAACCCCAACCCCCCACCATGTCGTCACTCATGGCAGTTACCATCCAGTAGACAGTCTCACTATCCGCTCCATGACAGGGAGCGAACGCTGATCCCCGAAACTAGGAGGCAACACGTTACCAACTGTACTAGCCAGACGGCTAGTACAGTTGGTAAGGGTTGATTGAATAAAAATTCACTATGATACTACACTCCCTAGGGGTGGTAAATGCCCTCAAGTCTGATATATATCCTTTTTCTCAAATTTCCTGTTGAGGGTTCCTGCTTACTGTGTGCCTTACATATCATAGTGTAGGCAGCACTAAAGACTGTCCACAATCCCTTCAGGGCCAAAAGCATGGCTTTTTCCTTTTTCATCTGTTCCTTTTGTTCCTGTCAGTGAAGGCTAACTGTTTTGAAAGAAATTTGGATTTGTACAAAGTACCCCATCGCCACCCAAAATACACTGCCTCCTTAGGCAGGATGATTGCTACAACAGATATCAGTTCTTCAATTAGGGCAAGAGCACTTATAAAGATAGTATTGTACCATTATGCATGTTTCCAGCCTGCCTGAGGATGTAGGATTACTTTCAGTTCAGTATGTGAATTGGAACACACCTAGTTTGGCATGGCTTGAACCAAAAGCTGGTAGTGGTCAAAGATGGGAGGGCTATTTCATTGAAGACAATAATATAGGAGTTAAGATCAAGATAAAGTCCTGAAAAACCTGTAGTTTGTTGATTCTGTGCTGGATTAAATGGTGGGATGTGTGAGGTTAGGAGGTGTCCTTTACTGACGAACTGAACAACCAGAAAGACTGTCCAGGAAAGGATGCATACAGTCGGAAGACTGAAGAACCTTAGGTTAATGACTGACCTACCCTTAACCTGAGTATTTCTTAACCATGATGATCCAAGTGTAGAAGCCTTTTGGTGTATCTAAAAACCATCTCTGGCTTGTTTCTCAAACGTATGATAAAGACAAATCAGATTTAGAAGAGAATAGTGTTTCATGAAAGGAGTATGAAACTGGACAATATTTCAGACATCTGCAGTATGAGGGGACTTTCCACCAAGGATTAGCAGTGGAATGGGTGTAAAGGAATATGTCCTTTTAGTTGAGGTTGTTTGGATGATCTTTGTTATTGGTGTCTCCCTATTAATGACTAAAGGGAGCAACAGCAAAATTCTTCTTAAATTCTGATGAAATTTAGCCCACTACAAGGTTTGGACTAATGACCTACAGACTTAGTGAACTCTAGATTAAAACCTAATGATAAAAAATGAGCAACTGTAGACAGCTCTCCCAGACAATCAACACCCAGGCTTCATTTATGAGGTAGAGATCAGGATACAGCTTGAGCTTCAAGGCCTCTACAATAATTTAGGATGCTTGAAACTGGGAGTGTCATTCTCTACTTTTAGGACTACATATCTTTGCCAGAGGCGGTGATTACCCCTAAAAATCTCCAAGTCAGACCTACTGTTGACACCAGCAAACAGGAACTCACCTTGATAAGAGACTTGATCTTCCAGAGATACATACACACACACACACACATCTGACAGAATAACAGCAAGGTTCTCTTTATATCCTGCCTCAACTGATAAAGAAGTAATTATAGAAAATAGAGCTGTCCATAGCTTGAGTCTTCACAACAAATCTGAGACATATGACAGACTGGTGTTTCATCTCACCTCAAAATAAAATGGCAGATTGTGGAATCCAACTGTGCACTCTGCAAAGACTGGAAAGAGAAAAGGATAATCTCTATGACAGAAAACTTCAAAAATGTTTGATCCACAGCCTTATGATCTGGAGTAGCTAGCTGTCCGGGAACTAGAAACCTATTCCAGACTGAAAGATTGCGAGATTTGCGTTGAAACTTCTAACATATTTGGTGCAACCCGCTTCCCAACACTTATGCCTGGAAAAGTCAGTATCCATTAAAGATGACCCCCAAACACTCGGCAAAGTGAGTGGTGTATCTAAAGTACAGTGTTTGTTTTGAGCCTTGAAGGCCTTTATGCCCTGAGCATATCTACATGTGGAGGAACTGCTAAAACCGAGCCTGCCAAGTGGTCTTTTGTAGCTCAGGAGGTACCTTAAGACATCAGAAAAGAGACTATAGATCTGCTCAGTATTACGGATATTTTAGGCACTATTATGTTGTACATTTTCCCTTCAGTGCAACCTAAGCCACATGGTTTTTTTTATCAATGCTGGACTGTGAGCATACTGACTTACCAATATGTTCACAGTTACAGAACTGGTCAGAGGTTCCAGTAAACCTGAATTACAGCTACATGACCAAACTGTCAAACCCATAAATTCAACCCAGCAACCCAGACTGTCTAGACATAAATTATTTTGTCTTGGAAATTCTACCAACGGTAAAAAAAGTTCTAAAGGACTGGGAAATGAAGGACAACTTACCTCAAATAAAATTACACAGATCATAAGAGAAAATGTACTTATATAGGAGCCAACAAACTAAGAATGGTCAGTGTTGCATGCATCAACATCTTGATCATTACTGTGGATGGTACACAAACAGCTGTTTAGTATTTCTCTGAAACGTCTCGGTGCATTCAACTGTGGGACTCCTTGACTTTTTGCATTCATTCTGAGTTTATTGCATGCTTCTATAACAGAATTAATATTTACTGAAAAGCTACAAATTTCTGAAGCGTATCAATGAAATTTTGTTGTCCCTGATGATTTTCAAGTTGGTTATGGTACGTCACATATGAGGTTCTTGAATACAATGTTTATAAACAGCGGTTGTACAGCTAAAAGTGTGCGGTCGTATCTATATCACTATAAACTCATTGCAATTTGCTTGCAAAGCAAATATCGCCAAAACAGAAAGGTATAACCTTAGGATTTTTTCAGGGGCCAAATAGCAATTTTCTTTCCTTTAAAATTTTGTTCTCTATTAAAGCTACCTTAATGAATGCCCAGTCTGTGGTTACTGTTTACTAGCGAAATAAAATACACCACGAATTTGTCAGATACCCCTAATTCTAAACATATGAATTTTAGCTTTAGACAACTAACTTTGTACAATTAGTATCATTTCTGGAAAATGTGTTACGCATTGAATAGAGAACTCTACATTGCCATTATCCACTCCATGCAATTTTCGAGTTTTCTAGGTACCTACCACTGGGCATGTATGTTTATCCTTCCCTTGAAGGCAAGCAATAGTCTAAGGATAATTAAATCTACTCTTAAAACTTCAAGTTGAATTAGCAAAATTAGAAGTCAGATGCACAACAGTGTTTATTTATTCTCTAGATCTAAATAAAACATGAAACTGCCACTCAAGCATGGTTTGGTCTAATTACTATTTTGTCATGGTAGGGATGTGACAGCTTCAGCAGCGTACTTTGTGCTGTATGAACTCATGATGGACAGGAGTCAAGGTCCCTCCACTCTGGCCATCTTGTGGGCTGGGGGAATGGCAGGTAGGGTAGTTTTGCCATCAGAAGTCAAATTTGAGCTTATGAGAATAGTATTCAATTCCGCTGTACATATACGAATTAACACTAGAAAACTAAGTGTACATATATATTAACATTATCTTCCTATAATATTTATATCAGATTTATCTGCATGGAGTCAGATGTGCGATGAGTTCTCTCCACTCTCCTCTGTTCCATGCACTTTAGTACTTGAACTTTTATCACGTTTAGGTCTCCGCCATTTGCCAGTTATATCCTTGATCTTCCTAAAGTCTTTGTCTTGTAGCATTTGTGTCAGTTGCTTCTCTAACTGACTGCTCGTAATCCCTTCTCATCACATTCCCAAATCATCTCAGTCTTGGTTTACCAGCTGCTATATACCATGTATCTCCACCATTCCCTCATTCATAGTACGATCTTCCCCTCTTAATCTGGCCATGAATCTTAACGTTCTGCTGTCATGTCTTTTAAAAATCCCTTCCATTTTTGTGTCATTATTATTATTATTGAAGTAGTTTAACCAGACCACTGAGCTGACTTTCAGCTCTCATAGGGCTGGCCCGGAGGATTAGAATAAAATACCAGGTCTAGGCATGAGGCCAAGCACTGGGACCCAATAGGTGATTCAGTATGATGATGAACGAATTAAAATGAAATTAAAAACTGCATATAGGAACATGCTCTCATACTGGAACACATACTTACAATAAATACATTTACTCATGCTTCCATACATACACACTATAAAGGTATATTAAAATTCACAATAAGTTAAGTAATATTAAAAAAAAATTTTAATTCGACAAATGCTATAAGGGTTTTCGTGCTTTTATTATTTACTTATTTTTATATTTTATTAATTAAATCACAGTTCCTCATGAACATCAAAAATCAGAACGACTGAAAAAGTAGAAGATTCTGACAAAATTTCCTTCATTGATTTATTTCCAAAAGTTGACAGTTGCTGTTGGTCATACTTTGGTCACTTACATAACACATGTTTGACCGTTATTATCACCTTGCACTCTGAGCGCTAAGGAGCCGGGCCACGTGGCTGCTCATTACGTGACCATGTGTCAGACGAGTATGGCCTATTCCGAGACATGTCAGAATTACTTGTGCATGTCTCTCTCTCTGATATGATGAACTCCATTTTTTAACATTAGGTTTTATTTGTTTTAATTTATTATTTTCAGGTTCTTCATTCCATATATATTGCCATTTATTTATGATTATGTGTGTTACATAATCAGTAACAGGGATATTCACATTTGATCTTGTCATGTGAGTTGCTTATTTGGCTGCTCTGTCTGCCTCTTCATTTCCTTTGATCCCTACATGGGCAAGGATCCAACATATTTCTACATTTTTTCCACCTATAAGTTATGGAGAAATAATTTAATTTGTTGTACTATGTTATTTTTATATTTGTCACTCTGAATAGCTTCTATAGGGCTTCTCGAGTCACTAAACATCACAAAATTATTGAATGATGTTTCTTTAATTATTTTTATAGCTGATGCAATTCCAAACAATTCTGCTGTGAATACTGAAGCATTATTAGGTCGAGAGAACTGATACGTTTTGTCTTGGGGTACTGCAGCATATCCCACGCCATGCTCTGATTTAGATCCATCTGTATATATTGCGTAATGTGGACCTTTTCGGCTTATATGCTCTATTGTATGTTGTCTATGGTGTTCTGGTATATATGAGTAACTTTTTGATAAATATTTCAGGTGTGTGCAAATTCTCAATTTTATTCATTGTCCCGGGAGAAGGTGATTTTACTATGAAAGGCACTTGTATATTTATATTCAGCGATTCAAACAATCTTCTAGCTCTAATTGGGAAAGGTGGTGGATGGTTATTTATAAATACATCTCTTAATTCAAATAATTTTTTTGTTGGAGAGTCGCTTGTCTGAATTCTTAGAGCACTTTTCATTGTTACTAGCTCTCTATGGAGAGACAGGTAGTTCACCACATTCAACTTGTAAAGATGATTTTGGTGATGATCCAAATGCCCCTGAGCATATTCTAAGGCCTTCATTGTGAACTGGGTCTAATATTTTCAGTGCTGCGTCAGATGCTGAGCCATATACTTCGCTTCCATAATCAATGATAGACAGAACTGTTACTTTATACAGTACAGTAAGGGTATGTCTATTGGCCTGCCAAGTAGTGTTCGATAATTTTTTTTAATTAGATTTAAAGCTCTTTTACGTTTTGATTTTACATATGTCATGTGGGGTTTCCAGTTCAACTGAGTATCAAATACTAATCCCAAAAATTTTGCTGTTTGGCCAATTGGTATGGAATGATTTCTGATTTTTAAATCTATTTCTTCACCTTTTTTACACTTTATTTTTATAAAACATTAGTGCCCGAGTCTTTTGTATAGAAAATTTAAGGCATACAGATGAGGCCCATTCATCTATTTTTATTATCGTTTTATTAATGATTTGCTTTGCACGTTCTATGCGAGATGCTGAATAATATATGGCAAAATCATCCATACACAAGTTAATTTTAATTCTGATAGGTAGATTATTACTGATATCATTTATTTCTAGAGTAAACAGTGTGCCACTAAGGACGCTTCCTTTGACAGAAAGTTTTGGATAAACCTAGGTATATGTCCACAGATGCTGCTTTTATGTAACGTTTTTAATATTGCATATCTCCATGTAGTATCATATGCCTTTTCAATGTCAAAAAAGATGGCTATAGTAATTTGTTTTCGTTCAAATCCTCTTCGTATGTAGTCTTCTGAGCTAGACAGATAATCAAGTGTAGATCTGTCACATTGTGACAAAAATTGAGTAGGAGTCAATACGTTATTTTGTTGAATGTGCCATGTTAGTCGAGCATTTACCAATTTCTCTAGTAATTTACATAAACAACTTGTTAATGAAACTGGTCTGAAATTTTTTACATTACTGGGATCTTTTCCGGGTCTGGTGGGAATAATTATAGCTTTATGCCATTAGGAAATAAACTTCGAAGCCATAAGTGGTTATAAAACTCTGATAAGTATGACTTTGACAAAGGTGCTAAATGGCAGATCATTTCAAAACAAATATTGTCACCTCCAGGGGCAGATTTATTGCTATTCAAGACAGTAAATTCCAACTCTTCTATATTAAATTTTCTATTATAATATATATCTTCTATTGTTTCAAAATTTATTGTTATTAATAATTCTATACTATTTTTCTTTGTGCGGAAATGCCTATCTAAATTTTTGTCTCTACTTACTTATGTTAAATTTTCTCCTATTACATTACTTATTTCTTCTGGATCAAGTATTCTTTTACCATCTTTTATTATGGCATGTCAAGGTGGTTTGACATGGGTACCATTTATTTTCCAGAATTTTTCCCATATTTTTGTATGGAAGTATTATTAGAGAGATATGATACATAGTTCGTCCATGACATGATTTTTCCTTGAATTACATCTCTTTTGAATTTTGCAGATATTTTGTTATACAGAAGTTTTAATGTATCAATTTCTAATAATAATATACCGGTAGTCAGTTTTTGTAAATTTTCTTCTAATATCCGTAATGTTTTATTTATTTTACTGAACTTTCTATCCAAATGATCTAATCGTCTTCCAATTTGGTGTTGTATTTTTATTAATTCTGTTAGTTTTTCAGACCACCAGGGGACTTTGTGTTTTGTTGGATGAGATTTTGATTTTGGTATTGCTTTATCAGCAGCATTTTTAATGAAATCAACAAGAAATTCATTAGTTTCAATAATATCTTTTAAATATTCAAATGGTGGGATATTCCTATTGTGGGATTCATATTGCTCCCAATCTGCTTTACATATGTTAATATTGAGGGACATGGGTGGCGGGATTATTTTGTAATAATTAAATTAATATTGGGAAATGATCACTTGTATGCAAGTCGTCAACTGTATTCCAATCCAATCTGTCTACTATGCTTGTTGTACATAGAGTTAAGTCGATTGTGGAAAATGTTCCATCTGTTTTAGAAAAATATGTGATGATTTCGTTATCAGTTATACAGCACATGTCATGTGAATCTATGAATTCTTCTATTTTATTTCCTGCTCTATTTGAGTCTGTACAATTACAGTACCACATCGGGCTGTGAGCATTAAAATCACCTACTATTAATATAGGTTCCTTGGCATTATTAAGTAATTCTTTAAGTTTGTCAGTGTCGTAATTTTTATTAGCTTGGTTGTATAAATTATACATTACATAATTATCTTTTTACTCGAATTTTAATACCTGATATTCGCAAGTCAGCGATGTTTACAGGTATATTGTCATAAACTACTTTGTTATTCACATATAAGGCTGTACCTAAATTTCCTACTTCCTCTCGTGATGTTGATGCTAGGGTATATTTACCTATTGTTGACACAGTTTTGTTGACTTATAAACAAAATATCATTGATTCATATTCTTTTAATATCCGTTGTACTGCTAGGTGTAATCTGGTCTGTTGACCTTTTATGTTCCATTGTATAATATAGCTACTGAAAACATTTTGTCATAGCTGTCGAGTTTTACTCTTTTTTTTTTTTTGGATTATCAACCTGGATTTTTTCTAACAGTTTACTCACGACATTCATTTGTTTATCTTTATAATATAGTAAGTGCACAATGCACATGCAAACTTTTTCATGGGTGCTTAAATCAGTCGTTTCTTTTTTTCTATATTTCATAAAATTTCTTATAATGCTGGTTAAACTATCTTTTGTTATGTTTTTGTTATCACTGCACAATGCAATGAAACAATCATTACATTCATATGTGTTGTCATGTATATTTGTTTCTTACTTTGTTCTTGTTGTACTAATTATTGGCGATGGAGTAATCTCTTCTCCCTTGACATAGTCATTGTTATCTATGATTGATTGATTATGAAATTTGTCTTGAAGACCAAGCGCCGGAACCCATCAGGATTATTCAGCGCCGTAATGAAGGTGAAATATATAAATTAATGGTACGACTGATAAAGAATAGGTGAATGAATGACGATATACTAGTAATAATATTTAGTGTTAAAATATGAGCGTAAGAAATGAAGAGTGATATTAGATAGAACCAACAAAAAATAAGTATATATTAAACTTTTGTATTCAAAATATATATTTAGTATAAGGTACAGTTGTCTTCCACTTCTTCCGTGTTTTGGAAGATAAAGGTATATTCTTAGCTTGTTTTTGTTCTTTTTCATATCTTTTGTCTTTGGTTTGACCGATGTTTCTCTAATAATTGTTGGTTTCTTTGTTTTGGGTGGTGGTCTTTCCAAAGGCCTTTTTTTTTTATCTTCAATTTCCAGCCTATCACGACCCTCCTCTGTTACTTCCGTAGTAGCATCCTCTTGTGTTCCTATTTGCGTTAATATTTCAAATGAATTTGATAAAATGTTATCCATATCATTTGTACCTGTTTCTTTATTCTTTACTATTTTAGTTTTTTCCCCTTGAGCATTAATTTCTTCTTGCGATTTACTTTTCTGTGCCCCGTTACTTCTATTTCTATGCATTTTTGTTTCATTATTGGTTCATATCGACAGTTTTTCTTCGTGAGCCCATATTTACTACAATTTTGACATTGTAGTGGCTTTGGAACATAAGGTTTCAGTTCTCTATTTTGGGCCAAAATTTTTATTTTTGGAGGTAGATCTTGACCCTCAAATTTTATTTTTGCAATTCTTAATACTTTATTATTCTGTTTACTTGGTATCATATATACCTCACAATCTTGGACTTTGGTGCATCTCATTTTAAGAGAGTCCAACAGCATATTCTTATCAACCGGTTCGTCATTATTTGCAGGAAGTACAATAATACCCTGAATGCTGTTCATAGTGTCATGCTTCTTTACTTTTACATTCACACTGTCGATACTTTTTATGGATAAATAGTCTTCAGACTGGTTTTTTGTTGTGGCTTCTATAAACCAAGTCTTTATTTTTATTTGTCTGAACGACATTTCTGTCGTTGAGTGTCTTTTTCATAACAAGTTTTCCAACTATAGGCATAAAATTTGTTGTTCTGTTTCCATGGTTAGAAACCTTGACCAACTTCCACTCCCAAAGAGGGAGTCGAAATGAGTCAAGGTTGGGTCAAGACGATGTTTACTTCTTTTGGATTTGTTTTGTACTGGAGCATAAGGCTCCAGTGTGATCACACTAGGATTCTTTTTTGATTTCCTAAAGAAAGGTTGTCAAAGGAGTTCCAGCAGTTGTCAACTGTGCCGAGTCGCTACCATCCAAGGGCCCCGGGGTACTCGAATCTTTATTTTCACTTACGAAGATTTGAAGGAGAAAAAAAAAATTAACCTGAAAACCTTAAAAAGATATCATCAGCTTTTCATGGCGTTTTATTCTTCCACCAGTGGCACAAGTGAGAACCGACTCCCAAATGTCCGCTCCCTACCCTACCCAACAGAGGATGGCACAACATGATTAAGTGGCCCAAGTGTAAGCCAAACCCACTTGCAAGGACTGAGAGTATTACAAGAATACAATCATCTCCACTGTAATCATGTTATGGGCAAACTGGATAGAATGCCAAGAGTCCTATCCCCAGAACAGGACCCCCCTGGAATCTATGGTTCAGCCCTAAAGAATAGTTCTGCCTTTGAGCTATCAATCTGATAACTCTCAGGTCTGAACATTATCAGGGCAGTTGATGGTCCTACTACAGTTCCCACTATTGAGCTTCGGATATAAACCCAATCCCAGCTATGATATCTTTTCCTATTTAACAGGTCCAATAAATTTTAGCAAAAGTGGAAAATTCCATAAAATTAATAAAAAGAAATATATAACTAAATATGAGACTCTTGGACTCAAACCCAGGAACAAATTTCTGGGATTCAAGAGCTTCCTTACCATGTCAAGGTGGCCCCACATCGAGGGGGATTTTTCTGTCAACTATCATATATATATATATATATATATATATATATATATATATATATATATATATATATATATATATATATATATATATATATATATATATATATATATATATATATATATATATATATATATATATATACTATATATATATATATATATATATATACTGTATATATATATATATAATATATATATATATATATATATATATATATATATATATATATATAATAGTGATTCATTTTACCCTTCGCAAAGCTACACTCAAATGAATTATATATAAGAGCATTTGGCCCAGCCAGAATTCCAAACTGAGCTTTTTGGGTTTCTTGCAGAGATAAATAATGAATTATCCATTTGGCTATCAAGGGAAATTTGAGATTTTAATTCTGTTGTACACATTACTGTCAAATTCCGGCTCTGTACTTTGCATATTAGTGCTAAGTTTGTAATGCCTGGCTGTTTGTGATACAGTGTATGATAGCTGTGTCACTAATTCACAAATGAGTATTATATGCTCTCAAATATTAATCCACAGTATCCGAATTCAATGTTAAGGGACATTGTGGCTTGATTTTTGAGTATATAAAAGTCACATTCGAATTAGTGACCAAACTATATATATATACAGTAAACCCCCGTATTCGCGTTCTCAGGGTTCGCGGACTCACGCATTCACGAGTTTCTCTGTGGAACATATCTAGCCATCATTCGCGGAAAATTCGCCCATTCACGGTATTTTTCACTGAGAAATATTCACTAATTACTGTATTTTCATATATTTTTCATGAATAAATGCACTTTTTGTGATAAAACTATTAAAATACTCAGGTATAAGCATTTTTACAGGGTTTTTCTTGGTTTAAGCTATCAAAATGGGCAGTTCTAAGTGTTTTTAGATGGGTTTTAAGCATCCATGGATATTTGACCTATTCGCAGGGGTGTGGGATGCATCCCCAAAATACAGGGGTTCACTGTATATATGTATATGTATATGTATATATATATATATATATATATATATATATATATATATATATATATATATATATATATATATATATATATATATATATATATATATATATATATATATATATATATATATATATATATATATATATATATATATATATATATATATATATATATATATATATATATATATTATATATGTATGTATGTATATATATAACCCACCACCACACACCTTTGGAAGTTGCAATCAAACAAGCAAGATGCAACTGCTGAGTTCTTCAGCATTAGCTTCACATTTGCTAAGTTTGTGATTTGCTTCCAGCCTACTACCCACCATTCCACCGAGCTGTAAATGGGTACCAGCATCTGAGTGGTATCAGCTGGTGATTTCACTAGAAACCTCGTAACATGTGCATGATCTTGGAATTAAAACAATAATTTTAATCGTTGGAATTCTTCAGAGATAAAGTTTCTTATGGAACATATGCTACAAAATCACTTCATCTCAAAAGCTTCAAACTTTTTATGTCAATTTCATGCAAACCTATACTTCAGATCCATAGAGGATACTTGACTCAACAATCCTTTCTTACATTCCCACCTTGGCTTCCACAGACACTCCAAGTCTCTTCCCAATCTTTCGCACACACCCTGCTACTGTCCTTGCTCCACCTATTCTATGGCTTGGCTATTCTCTAATCCTACCATCTTCCACCCCGTAGGTGGGTAGTGTCATCAGTGCACCTCACGTGGTGCACTGTAGGCATTACTTGAGGTTCTTTGCAGCATTCCTTCGGCCCCTAGCTGCAATACCTTTCATTCCTTTTACTATAACTCCATTCATATTCTCTTTCTTCCATCTTACTTTCCACCCTCTCCTAACAAATGTTTCATAGTGCAACTGCAAGGTTTTCCTTCTGTTACACCTTTAAAACCTTTTTTGCTCTCAATTTCCCTTTCATCACTGAATGTCCTCACAGGTCCCAGTGCTTGGCCTTTGGCCTAAACCTCATATTCCAGCTCCAGCTCCTACCATCAACCGTTATACTGTACTTACTCCCAAATACCTTTACAAATCATCTCCTTCCATTCTTTCTCCACCCATATTAATACTCATTGTTCCATCATCCTGGTTTCCAATTACCCCTAAAACAATACTCTTACTCAAATTTACTCTCAACTTTCTCCTCCTGCAAACACTTTCAAACTCATACATTTGATTCTGCAGTTTCTCTTCAATATCCTAGGTCAATACTGTATCATCTAAAAGCATCAGCAACTACATATTCCAATTAAAATTTCATTTCTATCCAACAACTTTGCACCTCCCCTCTAATTTCCTTTTTCTGATTGCTTTCATAACTCTATCCACAAAGACTTACTGAAATGGAAGTATAACTCATCCTTGTTTCAGACTGACTTTTACACCAGTCCAGATACTTTCCTGTTTATATATTCTAACACATGGGAAACTTCCCAGTTCCTCTCGAAACTTATCATCTATAATTTGCACCCCTAAACTTCTCCACGCTGCCTCTCTACCAATTATACCATGTTTCAATATTTCAATTTATGCCACATATGGCTTTCTCCTTTTTCTTTCTCAAAAAACTGTTCAAAAACGAACATTTGGCATCCAAAACTTCCTCCCAGTCTAAACCTGCATTCTTCTTCCATTTTAAATCCTTCTGTCATCAGTCTTGCTTTCTCAATCAGATTCGCCATACATTCTTGGTGTGCTATGTAATATTATGCTCTAGTAATTCTTACAATCACCTCTATCATCTTTACTTTTATACACTGGAACAATTATTCCTCTTACTCATGGCTTCGGTACACCTCTCTTATGCCGACATACCTTTCAACACCCCCCCACACACACTCTATTCACGCACTCAAGCACTCTATCACCACATTACTGCAACACTTCACACCTTTTTGTACTTCCATTTTCTCAGTTTTTAATTACCCTCCTAACGTCTTCAACAGTCACTCCCACAAACATTCTCATACTTACACTAACCATTTGCACTCGTGCATAATTCAGCTTTATCTCTATGTTTTCCACATTCAGCATCAACCAAGAACTATACAGGCAGTCCCTGGTTTACGATGGGTCTGGCTTACGGCGTTCCGAGGTTATGATACTTTTCAAATATATTCATCAGAAATTATTTCCCAGTTTACGACGCATGTTCCGGGGTTACGATGCGTCGTACGCTGATCCGACGGAAGAAATATGGCTCCAAAACAGCAGAATAATCAAAATTTCGAGGTTTTGTTGATGAAAAACTCAATAAAAACATAGTTTACATAACTTTCAATACACCCAAAGTATTAAAAGTAAGATTTTCTTAGGATTTTTGACGATTTTCAACGATTTTTCGGTTTACAACGATCTTTGGTTTACGACGCGGCATAAAAACGGAACCCCCGTTGTAAACCGGGGACTGCCTGTATTCAGATCCAACAGCACCATTTTTATGGACAGCCATCAGTTCAGTAACCTTTCTCTATGCATTTATGCATTATATATATATATATATATATATATATATATATATATATATATATATATATAGTACATAGAAATAATCAACACAGTCGTGTGTGGAACAGAAATAAATTTCTGACTCACAAACACCAAAGATCCCCTCTAAAAATGCTTATAACTGCCTATTTTAATAGTTCAAACACCAAATATACCTTAAACCATCATTCTACAATACTTTAATATTATTTCAAAGTCATCTTACAACGCTAGCCTTAAAAATATATACGGCTTACAGCTACGTGTGAAAACTAATTAAGTTCCCCTATACCGTACAGTATTCAGGCACGCTCATTTTCTTTCTTACATTATTATATTTATGCTGTCCCATTTTCTTTTACAAGCGAAACACTGGTAATTCACAAGTGAGAGAGAGAGAGAGAGACAATTATTAAGATTATACAAAACATATGGGCACTAACCAATGATCAATGTTGAGTGAAGATGATGATGATGAATTAGTTGTGCAGTCCAATGAATGAATGATATAACTGCACAGCACTTCATGGACTCCTTTAGGGTTTTCGAGAGGCGGCATCATGGCCATGTAGTACATCATTTGTTCCAAATCTGCTTCACACAACATACTGTATCAAACCTTCCTCTGACATTTAGGCTCCTTCCCATAAGCTGTGGAAGAAGCAGGGTGTTTAGGAAGCATCGTCTGGTGGTACGAACCATGAAGATAAGCTACACATGTATGTATACACAATTTAAACCTCGCTGCAAACACTACACTTTAAGCCTAGGCAGAGAACTGTGTGAGAGTCGCGCTAACTGTGCATTGTACACTTTGCACATCGTGTACTGCTCAACTGTATTTTGTTGACTTTTTTGTGTTTTGTAAGATGACTTGGAAATGATATTACAGTATAGTACAGTGTTTTAGGATGAGTTTAGAGCATGTCTAAAATACGTGGGTAGATTTTAGAACGACGTACTGTACAATAAGTACTGTACAATAAGTACGAACAAACAAAATGGCAGGTTTGTTTATGTCTTGTCAATCTACATATTTTCTTGTTAGTATTTTCGAGAATGAATACATTTATAATAAAATAATGATTTACTGTACTCTACTAATTTTTAAATATTACAATACAGTATTGTAATATTAATGTAAATACAGCAAAATACAGTAATCAATACGTACTGTAAAGCGTATTTTATTTTCTTTTGAAAAATGTTCGTCCCAAGCCCAACAAATTCACAGTTTGCGGAACAAAGCATTTCTATCTCACTTCATCGCATTGCTCCTGCGTCTTATACACCAGATTTGCGTTGTATTCAGCGAAGTCTGTTTGTTTGTGTATAACATGGCTCCAAAATGCCCTGCTCCTGCTAAGGCTTCTGGCACAGAGCCTAAGAGACAGAGGAGGGTCATGACCCTCCAGCAGAAGGTGGAACTTCTTGATATGTTAAAGTCAGGGAACACCTTCAAGGCAGTAGCCCACCATTACTTGGTGAATGAAAGTACAGTCAGGTAGGTAATTAATTAATTAATCATTTCAATGATATTATAGTGCTTGAAATGATATTACTGTAGGGTTTCAATTATACTAAAGCATCTGAAATGATATTAGTGTTTCAATGAAATTAAAGTGTTTCAGTATCCACAAAGTGGTGAATTTTCCGCAAAATATTTGGATATACATAACATACAAATCTGTGAAGTGGCGAATTATCTGCGATATATTCGAGATGCGGTCCACAGAAAAACCGCAAATAACTGAAGCTGCGACTGCTGATCCAAGAGTAAGTGGGGACTCCTGTGTGTGTATATATATATATATATATATACATATATATATAATATATATATATATATATATATATATATATATATATATATATATATATATATATATATATATATATATATATATATATATATATATATATATATATATATATATATATATATATATTTATATATATATATATATTTATATATATATATATATATATATATATATATATATATATATATATATATATATATATATATATATATATATATAATTTTTAAATATATACTGTATATATATATATACAGTAAACCCCCGTATTCACGGGGGATGCGTACCAAATTATGAGGTTTATAGCACCTTTTACAGCTTTGTCGAGGTGATATTTTTCAAGGAAACTTTTCACATATTTCTTTTATTAATGAGAAAGGGACATCCTCCCTTCTCTCCTCCTCCTCCTTCTCTGAAGAAAATTCCTCAGCTGTTGTCTGTTGCTGCTCCCTCTGCAGATCCTGCAGTACTTACTGTGGTGAGCTCTGCTTTGTCCTCCATATTATCATCACTCACCTCCAAGCCCAAGGAATTGCCCTGACACAATGTCCTTGACACCAGGTCAAATGCTACAGCATCTGGTCACAATTTCCTCCAGGCAGAGTTCACAGTCCTATGGGCTTATGTGCTGGAGGATATTAGTGCTGGTCCTTGGGCTGGATGAGAAGTGTCGAGTTAGGATGGAGAACTTCACTCTTATGAAGCTAAACTCCTGCAGCAACTTGGCCTCCAAGCCTGCAGGATGAGCAGTAGCACTAACCAGCCAAAGAAGGGCATTCAGAGGAAATTGTTTTCTATCGATATTTTACTTGCCACTAGTGCCAACCACTTCCTTCACTCACTAAATAAAAGTTATTGCCTGGTTACCTAAGTTTTACTATTATCCCTCCAAATCACATTTAAATTACTCTTCAAAATGTTTTTCTTTAAAAAACCCTCAGGTTCACTAAGTGGCAGATAAGCAAAGGTTTCAGTTTTCAATCCAAACTTGCATCCCTACAGAGCAAAAGAGTTAGCTTGTGCCCTGGCAGTGACCTCTCTTGGGCAATATAAGTCATGTTTGGGTTATCCTTCCAAAACAGGCCTGTCTTACCACAACTGAACACTTGCTGAGAAACAAAATCTTCAGCCTTTACATAGTATTTGAACTCTTTAGCATACTTTTTGGCAGCAACTTTGTCAGAACTGGAAGCCTCCCCATGCCTCACAAAACTGTGCATGCCACTTCTCTTCTTGAATTTCTCTAACCACCAATGACTAACTTTGAACTCCCAAGTGCTACCTGTGGCAGGTGGTTTTCAAGGGATCAGCAAGCACATATAGTAATTATTACAAGACTGTAAACTTGGTTACACTTTTATAAACTTCCAAATCTTTGATGAATAAATTTTATCTTAAATGCACCATACGATTGGTACAGCGCTTTTAAATATATTGTAACCTTATTCCAGTCTGATTCAAAACAATGATGGACCCCATAAGTTACAGACAGCAACAGTTCAATAATAACTTCCAGCTAAGCAGTGCATTTACTAGTTCTCTTTAACTGTTGCATAGGTAATACAAACGGGTTTAGTTTAGCTTTTTATAGCTTACAATTCATACTCTCCTGTGCTCCAAGGAACTGCATGGTTATTAATAAAATATATTTTGATAATTCTAAAATGGCACAGCCAGCCTTGCATCCACTTGTATTTTATAAATATTGTTCACATTACATGTATATTCATATGCTGAACTTAGAATAACTTCAATTCATAATCTTTTGCTGCCGTATCATGTACTACTGTGTAGACAAGCAAACAATTCAAATTTGGTCCGGTAGCTCTACAACTGCTTTCTCTTTGGCACTGTAATTGTGTTATCATTCATTCAAATTTCACAATATTTAAATTCTTTTAATAATCACTGACAATTTCTTAACAGGTGTGATATCTTGGGCTTCAATTCTTCCCTTAGATGTTGTCAAGTCCCGAATCCAGGGTGATGATCCAAACAATCCAAAATACAAGGCAAGTGTTAGTTTGAAAGCAAAATGAATATGTTTTGCCCTATATATAAGGCATTAGTTTTACAAACCTCTCACTACGAATAACTTTCCCTTACAGAATGCAATTGACTGTTTTGTGAAGAGCTACAAGCAGGAAGGATTACGTGTATTTGGGAAAGGGTTCACGATGATGAGTCTAAGAGCTTTTCCAACAAATGCTGCCATATTTCTTGGTTATGAAACTTCACTTAGTCTCCTCAGAGGATTTTCAAGTTCTACTGTAACAGAAACAATATAGGAAAATCAAGCTTGCCTCTTCTGTTATTATCCTCTACTGTATCACTGATGTCAACCATTCTTTTAATTCACATTACCTTCATGGTGATGGTACCTTATGACACTTGCTGTAACTTCAGAGTATACATTCAGCAGCATGAAAAACAAGCAATGATAAAAAGTACTGATTTTTAAAATTCAAAACAGTATTCCCAAAATAACTCTTAAGATGACTAATAAGTTTGCATAAAAAAGTGTTTTTATTGTAATAGCATCGCTTTTCCTGCAAGCCTATGAATCATAAATGGAATGAAATATAAAATTTAGGCCAAAGGTTAAGCACTACGACCTATGAGGTTATTCAGTGCTGCAAGAGAAATTGAGAATAAAATGGTTTTAAAGCCTGTAATATGAGGAAAACCTCACAGTTGCACCATGAAAGAATTGTTAGAGGAGCAGGTAGAAAGTACGATGAAAGAAAGAGAATATAAATAGAGGTAAAGTACAAGGAATGAAAGTGGCTGCAGCTAGGGGCCGAAGGGACACAGTAATGTCTACAGTGCAATGTGTGAGGTGCACTGATGGCGCTGCCCTCCTAAGGGGATAAAGTGATTGTCCATGAATTCGCCAACTGGAACTACAACTTGGAATCCACCATTCACTCAAGCAAAACTGAACTAATGTCCATACATTTATATGACAGATGCGTAGAGAAGACTCTCTCTCATGCCTGTTCCACTTCTTTTTCTGATACATTACATAAGCATGAAGAGTGACCTGTCTAATCTACAACAATACCACATTCCTGGAGGCTGCAGAAATAATGTGGGCTATGCATTGCAAGGCTGAGACCTCCAGCAACTCGTCAGATTTCTTAGGTAGTTCTGCCATAGGTATGCTCTCAGTATTGGGGAGGACAGCTTAGATGCTGGTTGGTAAGCAACACAGCCATAACTCCCTTGCATTGTCGGCCTTCTTTGGTTTCCCATTATTATTATCATTCAGAAGATCAAACCTATTCATATGGAACAAGCCCACAGAGACCATTGACTTGAAATTCCATTAACATCATGTGGGAATCGAGTTTGTCCAGGACACCCTTGCTATTGTTGTCCCCAGTGGAGTGTTCAGCATGGCAATGGCCCATTGTACATGGGCAGGTGGTGGTGGGGAGAACTTGGCTTATCATGAACTTGTAGAAGGCCTCATATGCAATCCTCTCACCTAGTGTATCCAACCAGCATGCGATGCTTGGGAGGAGGGCATCTGGTGTGCTGCCTTGAGGATATAATCTGTCTTCTTGGTAGAACTTGTGACATTTAAAAGGCAAAGTTTACTGTATACCAAAATAGTTGAGACAAATGCAATCTTTTTCCATGAGTTTCTACAAATTATTTTTATATTTCATGAAATTTTTAGTGCTTATTAGGCTGATTTAATTGATTTATGAAATGTAGGCAGTCAAATCATGTACTAGGGCACTTTTGGCCATGCAGCACTCAAGACAGTGAAAAGGTGGAAAAGAAGTTGGATTGGTTGGACAAAAGATAAAGAGACCCAGATAATAAAGAAAATGAAGTACAAGCATCTAAAGGTGGAACTGGGAAAAACCCCACAGTTAGAAGAATTGGAATACAGAATTTGGGCCAAATGCAGTGTTGGGACCTATAAGGTCATTCAGTGCTGAAAAGGAAATTGAGAGTAAAGAAGGTTTTAAAGGTGTAACAGGAGGAAAACCTTGCAGTTGCACTATGAAACAATTGTTAGGAGAGGGAGGAAAGCAAGATGGAAGAAAGATATAAATGGAAGTACAGTAAAAAGAATGAAAGGGGTTGCAGCTGGGGGACAAAGGGGTGCTGCAAAAAACCTTATGTAATGCCTACAGTGCACCATGTCACATGCACCAGCTTTGGGGACAGTTAGGGGTGTTGGACAGCAATGTGTGTTCATTAGGCTGCGTCCACACGATTGAACTTTGCTTCTTATCAAGCAAAGATCGGTGAAGATTTTTAAGGTTGGTGTCCAAACTATGACAGTTGAGCAGTGTGAGCAGCACGAATGACCATTAGATACATCGCCTCTCACATCCCAAAGGCATGGGTGTTGATGATATAACTATCAAGCTCAAGGTTAACTCACTAGACTAATAAACCTTGGACGTTTCAATATAGGGAATGATAGAAATGATAGTTCACTGACACTGATGAAAAACATAACTTCATACGTCAGACAACAACAACTCTAAACCCATCCCCCAATCTTAAGTAGCAGTGAGCAAAGCCTTGTTACTTTGATAATCGTACAAAAAAACCTATACAGACTTTGCCCACTGTTTCTCCGATGCTGACGTCACATCGAACAAAGTTCGATCGTGTGGACACAGCCTTAGGCTATCTTATTACATTCTTGTTTTTGTTGCAAAATTCAATAAAGCTTGTATTACATCCAAATGTGCCATTTTGTTGCTGTCTCCTTTTCCTATGTATATCTGCTAAGCAATGGTGATGGAATTTAGGCCAAAGGCCAAGCGCAGGGACCTATGAGGTCATTCAGCACTGAAAGGAAAATTGAGAATAGAAAGGTTTGAAAGGTGTAACAGGAGGAAAACTTCGCAGTTGCACTATGAATCAATTGTTAGGAGAGGGTGGAGTCAGATGAAAGAAAGAGAACATGAAAGGAGGTACAGCAAAAGGAACGACAGGGGTTGCAGTTAGGGGCCGATGGCACACTGCAAAGAACCTTAAGTAACATCTATAGTGCACCGCATGAGGTGCACTTATGGCACTAGCCCCCTACAGGGAAGCAATGGTGATGGATTGAGTACATCTCTCCTTGCACGTAAGTTTTATCAATGGTTTCTTTTTCTTTGGGGACACTTTGATTTTGAAGGGGAACTTCTACTGACTGGTCTGATTTGTTGAGCTGATGACTTACATCGTTTCTTGAGAGCAAGGTTTGATATGATTGCTTTGTACAGCCATGCCAGGTAGTCAAAGTTTAGTGGGTGGAGAGGCATGCCATCCACCTCCACCTTCCATCAAAGTTCCAGAGCAGAACTCTCAATAATCCAAATCACTGCAGTCTTCATCTTAGTTTGTTTTGATGGAAGGAAAGAAAAATAAGGCAGTTACTGAGATCACAAGTATAGGAAAAGCCTAACTACAATGTTATGTCAGTGGCTTAATGCAAAACTTTCAGAGTTTTTGTGTAACTTCATCAAATCATCAAAGCACTGGGACACTGCTTCTAAGCTGCCATCCTCTAAGCCCCCAAATGATGGCAATCAGTTTAAGATCTGGGGGGCAGAGCAGCATAAGTTACAAATATGCAACCAACCTCTGACCACAAGGGAATTAAAAAAAAAAAAAGTACTAGTTTGTGTAACTTTGCTTTATTTTTACAAATAGAACACAACCAAAGCAAACTACTGTATAGTTTTCCAATACAGTACTCCTACTTAATATACCATTATTCATCAACACATGAGACATTAACAACTCATATGAAACTCCTGTAATATTAACTTGTATATATATATATAAATTTATATATCTAATGCAAGCTTTTGAGGAGCATGTTAGTTTACTTATGTTGCACTGAGTATATAATTGGAGATATATAAATGACTAGAAAAAAGTCAATTCTAAATAACCTGGATCCATTAATCATACCAAAAAAAATTAAATTAAAATACCTCTATATTATCTTCTTTTGAAAACACGCCCCAATCCAAATTATATACTTAAAGACATTCTTAAAACAATATTATTCTACAGTTATTATAAATAATTATAACAATAATAATAATAATAATTATAATAATACTAATAATATATATATCTAGAGAAATAAACAGCTGAAAAAATGCTAACAAGTTCCAACAAATTTTCTTTTAACAGCCTTATCAGCATCAAAAGCAATGCCCTTTCGTCCTGCAAAGGACTAGAAACACATTTTATAAATGAGATGGTTTCTCTAACATTATTCCATCACTAACCTTCCACTTATGGAAAGACAGAGAAAGTGTGAGTGAGTTTAGAGTTCAAACTAAAAGTGTGTCATTAATGTGAGTCACTTGCACAAAATGAAATAAAAAAAAAATCCCTTTATTTTTAGTTTGCGTGCAAAAACCATGCACAAAATGAAATAAAAAAAATCCCTTTATTTTTAGTTTGCGTGCAAAAACCATTTTCTGAAGTACTAAAATATGACATTATACATTCACTACACAGTATATTCATAACCTTCATAATTATGGTTTATTCAGGATTCTGGATAACCCTTACAACAAAGAAGATGAACAAATAAACTCAGCATTCATAATAAAGTTTATTATTCTACTATAATGCAGTCGATATTCAGAATGTTACTTTCAGCTACACAGACAGCATCAGTAATAACTTTCAATAATAATTTGAAAGTTTATCTCAATTAAACTTATGACCAATACCATCCCACCATGAAAATCAACATAAGGCAAATGTGGGAGGAGACTGTCTAAAGCTCTTGGATACTTTAATCTCAAACACCCTCAAACAAATTTCTTTTACTGGCCTTTAGTTTAAATTATACAGTAGATGTGTAACACTTATGATTAAAAGACTTCCATGAAATCAATTTAATAAGCCTACAGTACATAAGCTTCAGCGGGACAATCTCGTCTACAGATAAAATTTTATTATAAAGCAGTTTGACCACATAAAAATGTAAGTAATGGCCAAAGACCTATGTTCTCCAATTTTTAATTGTGATATTTCAGCAAACCTGTATTATATGTTATTACAATGCCAAAAATCAGAGCACCTACTTGGGAAAACCTAAAAATCTAAAAGCAAAGATGATTAAAAAATTTTGCAAAATTTCCAAATGGGAGTAAAAATTTTAATAATGTTGTTATACAACAATGCAAAAAGCAATATGCAAAAATCTAGGTTTTAGCCATTACTACTTTAACCAAACTGGAAAAAAAAAGTCTTATCTCACAAAATAAGCCTAAAAATTCATGTGCCTTGCTATTTCCATACATACCTCAACCTTGCTGTCCAAATCATTACCATACACAAAATAAAGTCCCATATTTAAAAGGAAAATTACAAATGAAAAATGATAGTCAATCTTTTAGCAAAAATATAGTAATCTAAAACTCCTTAAAAATTAGACCAAACCCAAACTGTTCCTATTATTAATTATGGAATGCATAACGAAAACTTAATGCCATTAATGTGTACTGCATAAAAAGGTAAGCTACAGCTTCACTATACTCAAACTGACCCACAGTTCATAAAAAATATAAAAAGTGGTATGCTTTTGCTGTACTTTTCAAATACCATACTCAATTCTCTTAATGAGTACAACATATATTCCATTTCATTAAACTGCCTTACTGATTCCTGTTCATTCCATTTCTTTAAACTGTCTTACTGATTCCTATTAAGTCCATTCTACACAAAGTTGAAAAAAGGCCTCAACAGTTTCAATTACAGGAAAAAAACATCAATTCATTAATCCCTTGTTTGATTATCAAATGGAGATCAACTCTATCCAACAATCAATTCAGTCCTGCAAAAAACTTAGTATGACTAATCAACTTAAAATAACAAGCCTACATAACAAAGGACTGGCAAAAAATATAAATATAGTATGCATATCAAAGGTGGATATTAAGTGCTTAAAGCCTACAAGAGAACATCATCCAGCTCCTCACTCACATCACTTTCCAATAAGAAGACTCTTCTTAAGACCAAAGCTACAAACAGAATGATTGCAGAAGAGAGAACCGTGTTATAAAGATAACCAGAACTCGAGGTATTCCCTAAGTTTGAAACTGGGGTCCTGGGGTTGGTAGCATTACGAGGTGCTACTCCCTCCATTAATATTTCCTGAATAGGCTCAGTGGCTGCAGTCCCTGTTGGCTGCTGCTCTGAGGCTGATACACCACTTCCAGGTAATGTAGCCTGACTAGTAGCTTGAGGCAGTGAATCTACTTGGTCTATGCTAGATGTTCCATGAGAGAGATTCTCAATTCTGGTCTCACTTGTGGCATCACTTGCTGCTGCTGACTCTCCAGCTGTACCAGAGTTCTTCCTTTCTTTGTCTTCCACCTGTGATACATTGAACTGTTAATCTTCCGGCAAGGTAATCTCCACACCTTAACTTACAACTTCATCAACTGATGTGATGACTAAACACTCATAGATTTTGTTAATTATAATTTAATCTGTTTTGGTGAAAACCAAAATAAAAGTTTAGCACAGTATATATTCAACTGCATCACCTTCAGTTTAAAAAAAACTAATTTTTTCATCCTTTTTGCTTTTCTGTATTCATCTTAAGTATGAATTTTTTTTCCACAACACAAACTCTTTAGTCATTCAACTTTTAACATCAAAAGCAGACAAGACTTAATAGGGGTGATTGATTAACTGGTCAACCCATTCTCAATTGTCTCTGTTTCAGATATTAGAAGTCTGATTAACCCTTAAGGGACGGCATAATTTATCAGTGTGCAGACTGGGGAAACTTTGAGGTCGGCAAAATAAAAAAATAATCACATCAATGGAAAGAGAATGGCATGTACATGCACACTGTATAAATAAAAAAATTCTAAAAAATTTTCCCTACCTTCCACGAGAAGTTGAAAATGGCTATTTACAACCCCCTGTGGGGCCTTATTTACAAGACAATCATAAATTTTACCAACTTATATATGTTTTTTCTAATAAATAAACTTATTGTATTTTGTAAAATTATTATTATTGCTCACAGAATATCAAAACAGATAAGAAACAAAAGCAGTAACAAATTTTTTGCATATTTGTTGAAAAATATTCACGTAAATTTACGAGAAGGAAGATTCAGTAATTTTTTTTTACTTTTACATACTTTTTCTAATATTTCTTTGCAATTTTCTTTGTAAAATTACAATTACAACCGACATACTATCGTAAAAGACAAAAACAAAAAACAACAGCAACCTCTTCGTATATTTACAAGCAAATTTACAAAAAGACTCATGTGAGAGAGAGATGCAGTACTTTTCCCCTTCAAGTCAGAAGCATTACTGACGGCTGAAAAGACTTTTGCGGCAACTGGCCCGACTCTCAGGTCAGTATAAAAGTTGCCATTAGTGAGTTTATAGCATATAGAAGTATTGGCACCTCTCTCTCGCCTCATTCTTACCATATCAGTGGTGCATAATACTGCTTCACACTCAGGCTCAATCCGTCCACCTCCCCAATCCTGTTTTACTTCACACTGAGGCTCAATCCGTCCCTTAAGGGTTAACTGATCAACCCAAAAATCTCTCTTTAAGTAGCAAGTGCACTATGCATTCATGTATTCCCTACAGTGGTCTCAGAATTTCTGACCTCTATATTAATTTTTTCAAAATAAATCCAGGCCAAGTAATAAAACCCTCTTCTCTAAAAAGATAATAAAGCAATGGATTCTTTTGGGTGCTTGTGGAAGTACATTTACCTATGTACTTCCTTGGGTTTACAATCTTCAGTGTTTTGACCTTGATATAACATTTTAACCACAAGCTTTACTGAATATCATTAGAAGTTAAAACAAAGATAACATCTGTGAGCAAAGGCAGCAATAACATGCAACCTTCTACTGCTCCAAAGAGAAAGTACAGTAAAATTAAAATTCAAAATCTTTGTGAGCATTTAGAATCTTTACAAGCAATGTTTTTACAAGCAATGTTAAAAAATGTCTTCAAAACTACACCATTCAGCCCTAGCCTTATGCCACTGAAGTTCCTTAAACGAGAAACTTTTCTTCTGAGAGGAGCCTGAGTGATGAGTTTATCTTCAAGCACTCAGTTTTGAAACACATACCTGAATTTTTCCAAAAATAAAAAAGGTCTAAGCTGGAGATTGTGTGAACTAACCAAGATGGTGTCATATGTAAACTGTGTTAAACATCACTGATACAAATAAAAATTACACAGTAAATTACAGTGTGACTGATGGAATACCCGGGAAGTTTGGATACTAGTTATAGCTATTTTAAGTCTTTTCATTCTTTCACAATCCTTGCTATGCTAAATCTCTACCTTCCACATACAGGTATTTCCCCATTTACGATGGGGTTAGGTTACATGAACCCCATTGTTTCTTGAAAAAACGTAACTTGAAATTAGTCTAACCTACACTAGGGTATACAGTGCAATCTATAAATATGTGGTAGCCTAGCCTACACTATACCCACAGCCTACCATGGTTTTGTGACTAAAAATGTATTTTTATACGGCAACTTCCTTATCAATTGTTACCATATTGTATTACCATACACAAGACAAAAATGTTTAGGCTATGTGTGAACTATAGACCTACGCTAGCCCAGGTGTTACAATCACAGCATCCATTTGCAAAAGTCAAATAGGCAATCACAGCTGTATACAAGATAAAGGTAATAGTAATGAAACTTATTTTACTTACAGAATCCATTTATACTGTACAGTATTGTTATATTGATATATTATTATTGTAATATTTATAAAAAAAATCATCCCGCCTGTGGCAAAAAAGTGATTCCCAGAGTCAGCTGATTCAGCCTACCACCAAAAAAATTAGGAATATAATTTTTTTAGTTGCTAAAAGATGGGAATCCTCATATGAGTATCTATGACAGGTTTTGGGTGATGGACGGGATGACTCATATGAGTATTAATATTAGGTGCCATTTGGTTTAGATGAATTTAGCAGGAAAGATGTTCATAGCACTCCAATGGTCCATAAATAACTTATGGCAACTGTAGTAGCTAAGCTCGGAAAAGACATCGATCAGTATGCCTTGAGATTTCAGAGGGGAATGTACTGCCTCTCTGCCACTCCAGGTAGTCTTTTTATTTATTTGCTTATAAATATACCCAGGGATTGCTGTTGGTTTTAGTTCTTATCTTTTACAATAGTGCATCAGCTATAATTGTAATTTTGCAAAGAAAAGTGCATAGAAATATTAGAAAAAACATGTATACCTCACAAAAAGTTACTGCATCTCCCCATCTCAGTAAACCTCATAAATATTTTACAACAAATACTCTCAGAATTTGTTACTGATTTTAGTTCAGTTCTTATGTTATCATATTGTGTGAGCTGTAATTAAAATTTTACAAAATAAAATAAATTAGAAAACATGCATAACTTGGTCAAATTAACATATTTTTACGAGTGTCTTGTAAAAGAGGCCCCACACAGGGTTGTAAATAGTCACTTTCAACTTCCCATGGAAGGTTGGAAAAATTTTTTAAATTTTTTTCTAACACCATGTGCATTTGCATATCTTCCTCTTTCCATTGATGTGTTTTTTCTCAAATAAGCCAAAATTAAAGTTTGCCTGGTCTGAGGTGTGCTTTATATATATTTACCCAAGTCATTAAGGGTTAACAGAATTATCATTATTATTTTTGAACATAATCGTAAACTGGGTATAAAAAGGTAAACTAACAATGTTGAAAGTACAATCCCTCACAATCACAAAACAGCTGTTTCCCGCTGGTTTGTTTGTTTACCAATGTAATTATATCTCTCTCTCTCTCTCTCTCTCTTTCAGTACTGTACATATCCTTAATGAAATACGAATTACTGTATCACAAACATAATATTACGAAAGTTCATGACGCTTCGAATAAGTGTGTGCATATGTAAGTACGTGTTATAATTTTTTTCTTGCTTTGCTTGATTTACTGCACTGTTTTTATTACAAGTTTAGTTTATTCTAAGTATGATTAGCACACACAACAGTAAACAAGAGAATATTTCACCTCTAATCACCATTAAAATATTTAAAATGTTCATTTCCTATGTAGGCAAGACAAACCCAACAGGTTGTACCAAGTTCACCGATGGAATGGAATCGAGTGTGTGCATAGTATGTACCCTACAGACTTGATTGCATTTATAATTTGGTTTTTAAAACTAAAAAAAAATGAGAAAATGCAGTAAAAATATAAATGGGATTGCATTTATAATTTAGTTTTTAAAACAAAAAAATGAGAAAATACAGTAAAAATATAAATGGGAATACTATACCATAAAATATAAACAAAATAGTGTAAGAGTGTGTGTGTGTGTGTTACTGTATTAGGTTTTAATGTAAACATGCCTCAGTTCATTCTCTCTCTATCTCAGTACTGTACATACATAGCCTTTAATGAAATATGAATTATCATAAACATAAAATATGAATTGCCTTATCATAAAAAAACTCCAAGTTCACGATGCCATCGTACGTCGCTGCCTGTGCCCGTCGCGACGAAATTTTAAAATGTTTTCATTACTGTCGTACCAGTATTGCTTTGTAACTTTGGAACTATTAAAACTGCTAAACCTATCGCAAACTCGATTTATCATAAAATGAACCATCGTAAATGGGGATGTACCTATACTTCAAATATTTCTATTAAACAATGGTATAAAGCAGCATCTTGTAAAGTTTTTGCAATATAACAAACTGAAGTAACATAAGAATTTTGTTCCAAGATGACAAATGTCCCCTTATTATATCCTGACTGAAGTACACTATCTTATATAAGATCCAGTCATTTTATTTTATTTCACAAGCCTATCTCACAGTTTTAAAGTAAATGAAAATATTAGTCCACACTACCCAGTCTACAGAACCGCTAACTACTGTACTCATGTAAACACTACATTTAGGTTTGAATATTTACTTCCTTCTATATTTACACTGATATTAAAAATGTTACAGAAAACATGAACACATACAAAAATAAATGGCAAAATGATCTGCATCTTGGTTATCACCATAAAACAAAGTTCACCGAGGCAAAGATTATCCTACATTAAACTGCACTACTCTTGAATATAAACACTCTCTCAAGAAACTGGCTTACAGAATATACATTTCCAACATGGCGTTTGAAATTGTTAAATACTCCGAAATGCAAAAAAGTCCTGTACATAGTATACTGAAATATATAAAATAATTTACAAGATGGATTTTCAGATGTACGATCATGTTCAAGTTGTTTCTTACACATTTTTCGTTGTAAAAAATTTTTAAAGTCTCAAGTTACCATCAATTTGTTTACCAAATGGATGGGGTAGTAGTTCCTCACTTTTTTGTTTATTACAGTACTCTTAGTTTGTGTTGTTATTACTGTTGTTTGGTAATTCAATCAGACCTCTGAACTAAAATTCTTAAATCTTTGAGGGCCTGTCTAAAGGGTTGAAAAAATTTCGATTTTATTCAAACTTTAACTCCATTAATGAACAAATTAACTGAAAATGTTGAAGACTGACAAATTCTTAAATCATGTAGTTTCCAAAATTTGCCATTTCCTGTTGGGTGAAGTGTGGACATTTATTTAACTGTTAGTGTTGGCTTAAATTTTCTGCATACAAAGATTAGACTATGAAGGCCATTCATGAAATATTTTTGTATAATCAATTTGATGGGATAAAACTGCCATAATATGGAAGTCTTTTAGGTATGAAGAATGTCACATTCTAACGATGAGTTTAATTTACTTTGCTTTGTAAATATCAAGTTCATTATTTCATGAAGTCTGCCATTTACTGAAGATGAGTGGTATAGGGCCAATACATAGTGGAAAAAGTTATTTTTCAAAAACCAAAAATCCAAAAAATACATCTCTTAATTCATGTGGAAAGTTGGCTATTTTAAAAGAAAAGTGAAACTATTTGCAGTTACAAAATGTTATTTTTGTTTCAACACAAATCCATCATTCATATGCCCTGTGCATTAGATTAGATACACAAACATTTTTCATATGTCCTACACGTCTTCTGCCTATGAGACAAAACAACTACCTTAGCAACCTAGCTATGCACTACAAGAATCAAAAGTCTGCAGCAGTCAAATGCCTCACTTCGCTTGGTTCTGCAACACTGAATTAGTCTTTTTCACAGTAAGACTTCTTAACCTGTAAAAGGTTGACCACGTCATGTGACGTGTTGCAGAAGTCGTCCCACACAGGTTATCCATCTCATATGATGTTCTTAAGTTTTTAAATTTGTGCGCATTCATAGCTCATTGTATGGATAGTGTTTATGTTGGATGGGTACTTGGCAAACCTCCAGAAATGCAACAGCGGCTGAGCCTGCAAATTCAGGGTTGCCAGATTGGGCTACAAATCGTAAATTGGGCTACTTTTTACACCTTTGGGGGACCAGATTTCACAGTATGCTACTTGCATCTTTTTGGGCTACTTTTGATTTGACTTGGGCTCTATCTGATTTGGGCTACTTCCATTTATTTTTCATAATAATAATAATAATCACACCAATGGTCATACAATGCTCTTGGTGCCTTATTAGCCTTTACGGAGGAAGGTTGCGCTGGCCGCTTGCTCTCTCAGTCGAGAGGAGGTTGCGCTGGCCGCTCGCAATCCACCCTGACTTTCCGCACATCATTTCATTCGTACGATGCCAGTGCCACCAGGTGCCTAAAAACAGAGAGTACAAAGGGCTTGCTATGTCTGCCGACATACAAATCGCCGACCACAGCAGAGAAAACACTCTCTTCCACTGCTGTGAATGTGATGTTCCACTATGTCTGGAACCATGTTATGAAGAATGTCATACTCTTTGAAATTTGTAAAAGCGCTAGAAAAAAAGAAAATGTTGTTTGTAAGTTGTATTACTGAATAAAAATAAAATAAATTTGTTTCTATTTTCAACTTTGTAAGAGAAACTTATATAATTATTTTGTTCGTATAAGTGGGAAGAAAAAAAAAAAAAATGGATTAGAAGACCAAAAAAGTGAAAATGGGCAACACCGCGAGGATTCTGTCTCAGCAGCCAGCTGGGAGATACACCCCTAATGCAAATGTCGATTTTGGACCTTTAAACGTGGGTTGTGCCTTTAAATGCTATTTCCTTTCTTTTGGGAACATTTGACAGTGATTAAGCCAAAAAAATAATTTAAATTTTTTTGTAACCTGAGGGAGTAAACCTTGCTTACAGGTATGTAACCTCATATGGGTTAAAAAATCATCAAAATTATGAATCATTCTATTCTTGTTGACACCCTTTCATCCATTCTCCTAATACAGTGGGTGATAAATAAATTATCATCACACCTTGGCAGATAAATAAATTTTACTGGTAAAAAAGTCTTTTCATATGCTTGTTAGCAGACTGTTTGTAAGTTATTATACTTGCCTTTTTCTTTTTAGAACACTGCTAGCTTTGCTTTAGTTAGTGCTAGTTCCAGTGTTTCATTCAGTATGTTTTTGGTATTCTCCATAATGTTCACATTTTTAGTCTTGGTAATTTAGGCTAAACTAGTAATAACAATTAGGTATTGAGAGTTAGCCAGGCAAAACATTCCTGAAATTCAGTCTCATCTGAGTTTTCTAACTGAATGTGTATAACTGCAGAACAGTATTTATTGTATGTTATAGCAGGTATTAGCAATGTTGCTTTTCCATATACAGTATTTTATGAATGTTGAACTTCAAAATGTGTTCCCTTTCTTTGAGTGACTTAACTCTTTTCATCCTACCTTCAATATGCAGCTTTAAGCCCAAAAGGGATTGCTGTATATACATGTCAACCCTGGACACAGACTCTCATCTTCTGTGCCACAAGTGAGCTTCTTCACGGTGGAGTCTACCTTATCAAGAGAGCCTACAAAATGAGAAGAGAAATTCCAAGAGAGCTGCCATTAATTACTCTATTCTTCGGTCCTGGAGTGTTCAACTTTGTCTTCTCCAACCACTAAATGACTTTCTTCATCTGTGGCTATTCAAGACCATCCCTCTTAGGATGATGTGGTAAGATAGTCAGGTTGACTCTCAAAACTTCTGAATTACCCCTTCTTCAGATGAGGTTTGGATGCTTAACTGACAGCTGTTCTGCATGTAAATACTGCCCCTGCATCAAACAAGGGCTATGTGAAGCAACTCAAAGATTATTGGTTTGTTGCTGTACAAGGACACACCAGTGAAAGTAAACTGATATGATTCTACTGCACCACCATTCCTACCCCAAAAGCCTTGAAACTGGCAGTCACCATCCCCAGACAGGCCAACAAAGGCTACAATTTAGGAAGAGGTTCATAATAAACCAGTGTAGCCAACCACTACAGAGCTCCTCTCTTACAACTTCATCTCAGACAATTCAAGCATAATCACAAGTATCGACCAGCGTTCTGAGCACGGTATGGATACACCAATGCCACTTTAAAACGAGTTATCAAATGACAGACTTATCAGGACCAGACTCAGACCAAATAGGTGGCCTGACCTCAAGCTAGTGCAGCAAATGTCCTGATCAATAAATCAACCACAGGAACACAGGACCATAACCATTAAACTGTTAGCAGCTACCCAGGCCAGGGACCAAGCAGCCAGACAAGCTAAGACATTAATGAACAAGAAGCCAAGTAAGCTGATGTTCCTTCTAGCAATCCCACTCACAAGAAGGTCAGAGGCCACAACTGGGACAATGACTTGAACTTGCACTTTTATCACAGGTTAAGCAGACACATGTATATATTAAAAGGCCTTCAATCAGAGGACTACTGGCATAAAGGACAAGGGCCCTATCAGAAAAGAGGGCTTCACAGATTCGTTCAATTTCCTCTTCTTGGAGCAAGGTTTCTTCTCAGGCATTACGGTAGGATCATGCAAAAAACATCATGAAATGACATTTACTAACACAGGAAACCAACAACAAGAGGCCCATTACTCTCCAAGTCTATTGCTCTCCCAGCCAAGGGCACCAAGATGTTAAGCACCCCAGCTAAGAATTTGGGACTTGACAGCAAAAAAACCAGAAAGGGTTGTAATAATAGATGATCCCAAAGATAATGCACCTGAGGCTTCTAGAAATAGTTTTTTTTCTAAAGTACTGGACTGGATCTGCATTAAGTCAAACTTCAAAGGCCATAATCAGCATGCCATCAGACATCCTGGCAAATGGGAAGACACCATATGGCAGGTAGAGTTTCCCACAAGTTACAACAGACCATTGCTTATACTCTACATTCCTTGCTCCCAGACCAGCAACAATAAAAATTCTGCCTCACAGAAGAAGGCTGTTTCCAAGGTGGGTCAGCCTCCTCCTTGTACTAAGGCTCTGAATTGGCAATTCCCTTCTCCCCTTCCTCACTAGTACTGGCAGTGCTTCATTTCATGAACTGTAGATGCTACTGAAGGATGTTTGAGTGTCCTTTCAGCCCCTAACTGCACCCAATTTTCATCCTTATACTTTACCTCCATTTCTGCTTCCTTTCTTCAGAAGTAATAAAGTTAAAGAGATTGAACAGCAGTCCAATCTCTTTAACTATATTACTTCTTAATTGAACTAAGATGTAAAAGTTATTTTATGGATCTCTGTCTTGCTGTTCTACCATTCAAACATGACAAATTTTTGAATTTTTGAAGTATTTTTATTTTTCCTAACATACAAATCTGAGGTCTTTACATATGGCATTAATTTTCAGCAAGCTGGAATCTGGTGGTCAAACTTTTGCAAGATGGTTATGGTAATACCTACTGATGGTAGGGGCGGAAGCACTGCCCACCAAGTTAGTGCGCATTCAATTTTACGCAGTTTACCTTACAGCTCAGGTAAGAAAATGAAGGGTGGTAAGAGGTGGGCCCTTTATGTAAAGACCTCAGGTTTGTATGTTAGGAAAAATACAAATTACTTTAAAAATATTATTTGTTCCTACACAAATACAAACCCTTGGTCTTTACATATGGGAGACTTTCCTGGTCATGAGAGAGTAAAGGAAGGAAACCATACCTCTGGTCTATTGAACAAGAGAGACATTCAATCATCAGACTTCCAGGCATTTCGAATTAAAGAAATGTAATATCCATGATTTGAAAAGGTTTGGATGAATCCACAGTGTCAGAGATTATAAAGCTAAGAATAACCAACTGGTTTGCTCATAGTCAGTCCCTCTCTCCCCTAGCTACAGAGAAGGAAGGATTTGCATCTAATAATCCAAATGGAGCTACATTATAGATAGGATACTCAGTCATCTAGATCACCTGCATGCCCACCTGTCCAGCATGTGATGGCTTGTTCACAGTTCCTCTGCCCACTGGAAGAGGAAGGAAGACCGGAGAAAGGGAGGAGGCCAGTCCCACACACACACACCTTCTCCTTGCAGCCGCACACCTTAGGCGAGATGCAACCTGTCCCTGAAGAGCTGGGTTAACTACATGACTTGTTGAGCATCCACCACAGGATCTAAGGAAAAGGAGTCCAAGGACTTATGGGCAATGTCCCATGGTAAAGGGAGATCCTAGTACTTGATCAACAGGTTCTTCCTGAATGTGATGGACAGACTGATGCCCTTGGCCTCAAAAGATCTGGCCCAAAACATAATGATGTCCATCAGGATGTTGAGGGTATGCTTGTTTGACCATCTCACGAGTCAGAGTAATGACAATTTGGATACTGTTTCTCAGCCAACTAGAAGCTAGCGAATGAGTCACTGGCATTGGGCTGAAAGTCTAGTCTTTACGGAGGCAACATAGACGTCATACTGTCATTGGAACCACAGGACATAGAAGTGGAATGATATATCTCACTGATCACCTCTGAAACACGTAGAATGGGGAAAAGCGTAAGCTTCCAGATGTAAATGGATACCAAAGATGTCTTTCTTTGTTCAAGGGTGTCAGAAGACAGAACAAAACAGCACCAACTTCAGTAAGTGAGAAAAGGAGGACTATGATCAAGCTGCTTCAGAGGTTGAACGAACTTCCAGAATTCAAGGTGTCAACATCAATTGTTCTTATCAGCAAATGAATTGTTGTAATTACATCCATCTTGCTTACGATGTGTCTGGTTGGCCATTGTACTCGTGTACCTGCACTGCAACTGAGTAGATGCAAGGACACTAGAACCTTTTGTTGACCATGGCACTACCGTGGTGTCATTGCTATCACGCCAAGGAGTGTCTATCTTTGGATCTTGAGACTTGAAAGTCTAAAAAGAACTGTGCTTAAGTTCCAAGAAAGGAAATGTTGGAGCCTGGCGCCCTGGTCAATGTTTTGAAGAATGAAAAATCTCTAGAGGAGGATAGTGTAACCAAAGCACTGCCTTGGTGTTGTTGCTATCAAAGGAGTGCCTAATCAGATCCTGAGACTCCTGAAACTGTCTTAAGATCCACATAACATTTTCTCCCTCTTGGGTTGCAGATAAACTGGTAACTGCAGCTGCAGCAGCTACTGCTTACATCTCCCACTCTTCACAGGGGGAGTGTAACTACATCAAGTCAAAAGAAATAGAGCTACTAGACATCACTTCTTGACCGAGTAGGAACCAAAACACAAGTTGTCAGAACTTAGTTTGAAGGTGCTGTTGATCTCCCGACTTCCATACAACTTAAATTGCATACACCAATCTCTGGAGGAGGATAGTGTAACCACGGCACTGCCTTGGTGTTGTTGCTATTAAAGGAGTGCTTCATGGCAGACGAGATAGGCATGACCAAGTGCTTTCTCTACTGGTCAATATTAACTAGCAGGAATGGGTCTCAGAGGGTGACCTGTACACTGTTGTCAGGAGGGGTCATCAAAGAGCTTCAATAAGCCCAAGAGGATGAACGCATCTCTTGGTTGACTTCAACTCTCTCCCTGTGAATGGTGCTGCTCTTCTTCACCAATGCAGTTATGATTAAAGAGTTTTCTGACCTCTTGTCCTCTTCTAACCAGCCATGAGGAGCTTCAGGGATTCTCAACTCTGATCAATTCCTAACAAAAAACACTTCCCAGGAGAAATCAAAGGCTTAACCAAAGATGCAGGCATCAAAGGACACAAAAGAATGCCAACCAGGATATAAAATACTTTCATTCTACTCCCTCCACGTCAACTCCATTAAGAATACTGGTTTCCCTTTTAGCCCATGAAAGGTGGATGTTCTACAACAAAATCCTCAACAGAGGGAAGTATGACAAAATGAGGTCAGCACTCTTTCACTGTCTTTCCTATTGTCTCCAGAAATTCTACAAATCACAGCTGCAGTTATCAGGAGCAGTTACATCACTTTTAATACCTACAGTTGGGACTCAAATCAAATTACAAGTATAGCAAAATGAGGGGAGATTAAGTTGGCAAAGCAGGTTATAGATAACAGACTCTAGTCATTGTTTTCTAGTCGCCAAAGCAAAAAGACAGACATCCTATTACTGACAGCCTGTTGAACACATACTTTTGTCAGACCCCTGCCAGGTAAGTGGCCTTTCTCTGATACCCCATCAGGAAAGCTTACACCTTGGCATGGGCCTCATGCACACTTACTTCTATGTTCCTCTCTTCCAACTCCCAAGAAAATTCTTTCATATCACCTGGCTGGAGTTGGTCTTTAATTCAGAGTCCTCTGCTGTGGTCTGGTAGCTGCATCTCAAGATTTGCCAGGAACCTCGTACCAGTGGCATCATGGGCACATTGGAGAAGCATAAAAATAAGACAAGTGGATTTCTAGGTCATCTTGACTGTTACCTGCAGGACTACACTGACAACTATAACATATGATATACTTGTCATCTCATAGGGCTGCATATCACTTTCAGAAAATTAAACCTAACACAACTGACAACTGGTACATACATCAGTATGGATAACAACAGGATCCATAAATTGTCATCGATGATGCAAAAGTGTTGTTGTAAACTGTATCCTCATACCAGGAACCTCATGCCAGTGGCATCATTGGCACAGAGGAGGGGCATACAAAAGACACTTGGATGATTTGGCCTGCCATGGCTTTATCACCTGAAGAACTGCATTAACACCTATACCTAAGACAAGTGACAAGTGCCAAGTACTTAGCACTAGAGACTGTCATCCTTGATACAAAAGTTTCATCACTGATTGGACCTTTCTACCAAGATGCAGAAGTCTCTCATTAGCCATGTCTTTCAGGATCAAGTTGTTCCCTACTATTGACTCTAGAAGCACTCTCTTCATCTGCAACTGATGATAACCTTGGTCATCAGTTTCTCAACAGGAATGTTACCAGACTAGTCTCAGACATATCCACAAGGGTCCTCAATGGTAGTAGATTCAAGGCATCTCACCAGAAGTCTCACTGTCCCAGATGTGCTGAACCAAGGCCAGGGACACATTGATTTTTCAATGCAAGAATCCTTATAAATAACTGTTGGAACTGAACAGAATCTTCCTACGTTGCAAACCTTCACTCAACACAAAAGGCTCAGGTTGGCATGAATACAGACAACATAACATTAGCATACTTGAGAACTCAAAAGAGAATAAGACTGGAAATCATTTGTCAACTTGCAATATGCATTTTTGTTTGGGCCAAAACCAACAAAGAAATTGTCCCCAGGTACATCCTAGGAAAGCAAAATGTAGACATGAACTGTTGCAGCTGCAAAAGCAGTTCACATCAGAATGACTGCTATACTTGCGGACTGGCAAGGCTCTTAGGTGACAATAAGGCACACTAATACATCTTTTTTTGCCATGAATCTTAACTAAAAGCCTCCACAAACTTAGGACCTTCAGAAATCTGAATTTGATGCCGATTCGAACAGGAAGGGGTCTTTAATTTATTGTCTCTTTTGACAGACAATCCTAGGAGAAAACTTAAGTGGTAGAAGGTGGCCCACTAGCTTCATTCCTCGCAATTCCATGAGATAACTGAAAATAATACAGCTAAATATATGGAGGCTGCCCAGCAAAGACTCAGAAGTAGATAATTTTCTGCACAAGCCACTGAAACCATAACCAATCTTAGCAGACCTTTAACCCTTGACCTCTTTCAGGAAAGCAAACCAGAACCAGTTTTGTACAAGGTGCAGTAAAGCTACAGGTCTGCCTTTTTTTTTTTTTGCAGAAGGCTACAGACCTGCATTTTTTTAAGACTTTTGAGCTTCAAGACTGTCAGCATTTTATGAATGAGGCATCTTAAAAGTTCCAAAATTCTGAACAGGAAGCTGTTGCTAGTGTTCAAGTCTCACCAAGTTTCCTTGTACAGTTTGGAAGGTGTTTCCCTACCAGATTTCACACAGTATTTTTCTTCTAGCTTTTGCATCTTTGAGACAAGTGATCAAGCTTGATACTCTTCCTGAAAGTCACTCATACTGAAGATTGTAGCTCAGATTCTCATTCACTGTTGACTGTAGCCAAGATGGTTCCATGGCAGCCTTTGCCAATCCTTATCTTGCTTCCTTTGTCGAAGTTGAAGAGGATCTCCTCCTATTCCCAGATAGAACTGTTCACATTTACCCATGAATGACCAAGGATATATGAGGAGTCCAGCGCTAAAACCCGCATGTCACAAATTTGAGAAATGCATTTTATCAAACATCTGGAATCCCCTTCGTTTCCTCTTTCGAATGGTATAAGAGAGTGTATATTTTGATGATGAGAATAAGGTTCAATTTTGTGTTATATAAACATTGGTTTTCACCCTTAAGTACCAAGCCATGCAACTTGCCACGATGTTTGGAACTAAACCCAGCACTCACCACTCACCCACAGCAGGGCTGCCAAGCGCATTATTTTACAACATAAATACATAATTTTTAACAAAATGTTTTCGTCTTATTTACTTTATTATTACAATTGAATTATGTTTTAAAATTAATAATATTACTTATTTTAATAAAATAAAGACAACCCATCTAATGCGCCTTTTGAACTCTCTCGAATTTGAGAACCTTTTCACGCTAACACGGAGCGAGTGGCAGCCATTGCTCCATCTTGTAAACAAACATTCGAGAGTTGCAGGAGTGCTAAACAGCTAAGATTACTCGTAACATTTTTCGTTATTTTAAAGTGATTATCAGTGCCCAGTGTGTTTTTTTTTTTTTTTTTGCTACCAGCAATGTCTACTAATGTGCTTTTATATGGGTCTTACAGCAATAATCTGTACTTTCGTAAACTTCAGCATTAATTTTGTTCATCAATTTTACAATCAATCATATAATTAATCAGTCAATCAAATTGTGCATACCCTAATTTTTTCATATATAACATCATATTTCTTTGGTCTTAAACATTCCAAAAATTCAAATCTGAAGAACATATCTTGAAAAATAAAAGAGTTATGGCCTTTTTAAATTTAAAAATTTAAAAGCCTTTTTTCTCTATTTTTTAAAATGTGGTGAGTGCGGGTTTTAGCGCTGGAGGCCTCATATCTAGACTGTTGTTCTCCACAGACCACTCCACGAAGCAATCTCTTGAAAAACAACTTTCTAAGATGCAAGGGTTTACGCCCTTGTCCACATAATCATAGAACTCTACACATCTTAGTTTTCTATAAAATAATTTTCACTGCTGTTTGAAAGCTCTGCAATTACTGACCAAATGTTGAAATTAAAGTGTCCTGCATTCCTCACATTCAGAGACTGCGTTATGTGGGTTATTAATCAAATAGCTATCATCAAATAAGTGCCACCAATTCAAAGATGGGATAAAATTACTTCAATACAAGTTTCTTTTCGGAATAAAACTCTCTCTTTCCACAGGATGTTCCCTTGCCTTATGAACTTCTTTGACCAATACGAGAAACAATTCTGTGTTGTATGTGTGGATCAATTCCTTGAGAGAGAACATGCCCTACTATTTCAATATCATTATTCCACTACCAACTACTAAATCTATACACTAAAAAAAAGTTGTCGTACATTACACAATACTTCTACTAAACAAAGCATTTTTCTTCAGTTGAGGTTATCAAGTAATCATCTTTGAAATTAATCTACACTAACAACCGTGAATACAACTTCTCAGCCCTTACCTTTGCTGTAACCGAGACCTGCCCCATCACTTCCCGTGCTTCTTGTTGGAAGTCTTTGTTGTCACCGGTTCTCTCTTTTAATAACTTAGCAACACAACCACATTCGGTGCATTCAAATTCCTGGGACCTAATAGGTGACAGCAAAACAGTAAGTTAAAAAATTTCATTACTAAAAATGACACAGCATTACAGTAAAATGATTTATTATATACATAATCACCATTGGAGGTCATGTAAGTGTAACCTGAGGCACATCAACAAAACATGTAATTTTGGCCATCTGGCCATTTTTGAGATTGTTACCAAACAATGACATCAAACCTTTATGTAATACTAGGAGAAGGAAACTTCCAAAAAATAAGGTTTCCAATAACTTTATAATCAGACTGTACTAACTTTTTAGCAAGTTTGGCTCGCTCTTGAGCAGTGTAGTCCAGAGAGCCAATTGTACCGTTAGCAGGAGTCGGCATAAAACCAATGATGGCTAGAAGGGCAGTGCGGATACTCCACGATGGTTGCCAGGTTTCTGGATGATGCCCAGATATGCTGAGACATATTTTCTTGTTGGTCTCAAACCTTCCATTCGGCTGTATACAAAGACAGCATTACTTACACAAGAAAACTGAAACAGTTTGTGCAAAAAGCTGTATGAATTAGGCTACTATTCATAACCTACTGTACAATGATAAAACTGTCACAAAAGCTTAATCTATCAAACACATTATGGCATGAAAAGCATTGTTCATTAATATGGCAAAACACGAAAAATGATAAATGATAAAGTACTTTTCCCTTACCCTATATGCTCTCTTCATACTATTATTACTGTAATTATAAGGACTGTCCTTACTTCTAAATACATACATAAACAAGGCACTCATGGTAAGGAAATTTATTACAGTACATATTCCTAAAACATGTTTGTTAATTAATTACAAACAATTAACCACAGATGCCTTAATCTGTAGTTGAACTTTCTAAGTGGAACATACTATAGTATCTTATGACAAAATGGGTCTGTACTGAACAAGTTTATAACCAGTCCATAGAAAAAATAAAATTAAAATACTGTAATACCGTGAGAAATATAATGTTCGGTGGCTTCATAGGATAGTCTGCAGGCATGATGATTCGGCCATGGTAAATGCCGCCATCAAATTCAGTGTCTGGAGGTCCTCTGACTGTAAAATGCCATTCAAATAGATTGTCCTCTAGTGGTTGGGCATAATACTCCTCTGTGGCTTCATTGAGCTCCTTTGCTTCACGAAAGAGCCTCTTCACAGCTATTGGAAAAATGAAAAAATATATTAATTATCCAATTTCCAATTATAATCATATAAAATTCTCTTTCAACAGTTTTTATTAATACTGGTTCAAAAGCAGATTTTCTACCCTTCATACAATATTATTCTAGTGGACATCATCTCCAGTACTTTACATTCATGAGAAGTTCTGTACTGTAATCTTTGCTCTACCAAGCATTAAAAACCAATCAAAGACTACACCTCAGGAAGCCACCATAATTTAACACCACAGATTAGGCCTATAAGAATTTTGCAGTCAACAAAATATATTCAACCAAACTATGGTGTACCACTCACAAGAAAAACTAACTTGAGCCTTACATGGAGCATTGTTTTCCTCGCAGAAACTCATAATACATGAGCAGCCTTTAGTGCCCCCTTACGCAATTACTTTTTTCCCAAACAACACAGTGCTTCTCTCTGAATGGCTCAAGGTAAACCTTATCAACTGAGTTCATACATCTTGTTTCTGTATAAACACTCAAACTAATCATATCAAAATGGCCTTCAGCTGTTATCACTCACAATGCCCTGAGATTATCTGTTGACATTTTACTTTCCACTGGCACAGTGAGGGGTATCCCATTTAATCAGACACTGCTGCTTCCACCTTTTAATGTATTTCAACTGAACAAACTTTACAAATACTGTACACCATTCACACTTTCCAACAGACAGATGATCATCCTAGAAAACTTAGGATGTGGTAATTTTTAAAGTTTTTCCATATCCCTGACATTTTTCTTCTCTAACCAAATCTTCACCAATGATTAGTAATAGAAATAAGGGGAACAGGAATTTTTGTTTGTTATAATAAATTAACACTTCCTCAAACTACAATGCTCCAAAATTCCTCTTTCCCATCCAAAACGACGTGTGTCACCCAAGATGTAACAGCACAGGTACATTTGCCATGAAGGTGTCATGGCTTCTACAACATAGCTTTTGAGTCTTACTATACACTGCATGATTTGCCATTTCCATGAAAAGATCCTAATATTGTCCCAAACTCTAAGGAAAGAATAACATATATACAGTTAACAATTAGTATGTAGTTATTTATCTAAAACACAAAAAATATTTTCTGACAGTTTGGTGGTGGGATTTAACCTTCACTTCTATTGTCATTATTAACCCATTACAACCCTCATTTCTAAACACTATCCCCATTACAACTCTCATTTCTTACAAAGATGTACCACATAAACACTACAGCTTTAGTCACATTAGGAGACGTAACAGGTCAGGTAGAAAATGGTGCCCAGCATTTCACTAATGATCCAACTATATATTGCAGACACTGCAATAAGTTAACAATGCAACTGTAATAGATATGAAAGTCAAATTTACCAAACTCACACAAACTTATCAGAAATATCATCAGTCTAGGCCTTGGTTTAAAAATATTAACTTGTGTATATACCCTCTAACCAATAAGGCAAGGGATTATTAACAAAGTGGCCTGAATAAAGGATCAACCAGATATGCCAAAACTAGTCTATAGCGTAGGATAGTTTGACAGTTTCAGATGGTGCACGACCCAGATACGTACACAATTGTATCGTCACACTTCACATCACAATTTTACTTCTCAGTTATGCTCACCAATAGAGCCTCGATGGCTCAGTCGGTTACAGCAGCAGCCGGACTTCGTGAGGTCTGTGGCGGGTTTCAATCCATAAGCCGGCTGATCAGAGAGGCAGACACTTTGCTATCCGTGCAGACATCCGGGATTATATATGTAATCAACGGATAGGTTTGCTAAAAAGCAAATGGATGTTACAGACTAAATACACACACAAAACAAAGCCACTACAACACCTTCTAAAAACATAACAAACATCTCACACGTCTCTCGAACGCTTTCGCCATACCAGCGCAATAACTTCTCGCTGCTGGGAAGAAAGGGCGTTGGGTCTGGTATGATACATGAAACATACGTACCGGGGTCTAAGCGATGTCAGGCAGGGCAGCCGATCGAGACCACAGGTCTACCCCAAAGCCAAATCAAAAAAGTCCTTCAAAAGAAGGCATCGTGCTTACCCCATACAAAAATGGGAATAAAAGCACGTTAAAAGAAGAAGAAGAAGTTATGCTCACCAATGCCTTGAACTTGGCTAGCTATTTGCCTACAACTAATTAGGGCCATCCCCAGTAATACTGCAGCACTTAAGTTCTTAACCTATGCCATATTTAATCTCAGAAATGATCAAATGATAAAAGTTTAGGCACTTTTTGCATAAGGGTTTGATTTTTTCCAGTTTTGAACATCTCCGACTTTCATTTCAGCTACAAATTAGTAGTTTAAAGATCACTGAACCCTACAGCCTGCAATTATGGGGGACCCAGGTGTGTAGGCGAGGGGAAAATGCAAATCGAGTAAAATGACATATGTATTCTAATATCCCCATGATAGCCTTCCATACTTCAGCTGGTTTTAACTCTGAAAATGCTAGTGTTTATTGAATGTTTGGTCGTTTGGTAAATTTTTACTTTAAACCTGATTTATTTATTTCTGACATTTATCATTTTGACAGCAAATTAATAGGCTATGCCTAGTATCAAAGATATTCAACCCTTCTTACATCCTACAATCATGAAGACCACAGTGGGAAACCCTGGTTTTTCATCAGGGGAAAATATAATACAGTGATTTACAAAGAAGTATTCGGATCATGTCAAGATTAGGAAACCCAACATCTCCCCATCAAGAACAGCAAACCCATGATCCCAATGTAAAGAATGGCCAATCTTTTCCAGTCTGAACTCCAATTCCAAGAGGGCTAGCACTAAACACAGCAAAACAGTGATTCATCTAAACTGTTTTGCCATGTTTAGTACTAGCCCCTGGGGGGTCAAATGTATTTTGCCTTGTTTAGTACTAGCCCCTAGGGGGATCAAATGTCTGGTACCGAAGTGCTCATGTCTAGAACAGCGAACCCAATTATTCCCATGTAAAGAATAACGAACCCAATAATCTTCTTGTAAAGAATAGCGAACCCTGCTGTGAGTGGGTTCACTAACCTTGATATGATACAAGTATTCTAAATTCTCCACGGTACTCCAGCTAATTTTGATTATGATACGTTAAGGTTTACTGAAGGTTTTTAACTAACACCATACACTTGGTGTAGTAAGGTCTACTAAGCTAGATTATATTAGTGGGTCATTGACTAATAAAATTTTTGACTGAATATACAAAAGGGGGATACAATGGAGTAAAGTTGAAGTAACTTGAGAAATTGTAGTAATTACAGAGAAAATTGATGTTAAATTTATTTGATTATTATAACACTTTCACAGAAGTCAAGCTCCCAATCCAGATTTTGTTTGCGAGTTTGCCTTGTAGGTATGCATGGAATACATCTCGTGAACGTCTTCTCTTGCAACTTGTGGGTCCATGATAAAATGCTGAAATGTGTTTGGTTGTTTTGTTTTATTCCAGAAACGGTAGATCTAAGCCGGCTGTCCATGTGGGCTAGGTTATGGCAGTTGACATTTTCTATGGAACTTTACTTGCTGAACAAGAATTTAAAGTAATATTTTGTCGCTCGGCTGTAATTAAGCTGTAAATTACCTTAGAACTGTAGCCAGCGGTAAGGGGGACCGGTTGGGAATCTGGGTCCTGGGTGGGTAAAAACACTTTCGAGAATAGCTCACGGTGAGGGGACCCGTTGGGAATCCGGGGTTCTGGGTGGGAGTAAATAACTTGGGAAAAGGTTTGGGCAATTTATTGTTGTATTTCCAGTTATATATGTCATTTGGAACACAAAAAACAAGCGTAAAAATAAGGGGAATAAATGGACAGTGCGAGCCGTTACAAAGGCACTTTTCACTTACCACTACTACTGCTGATTCCAGGCCATGTCACGCATGCGCGGTCTTACAGGGGAGCTTTCGGTTCATCCAATGCCTCCAACTGAGAGAGAAGTTGGTGGGATTTTTGGCAGGTGACTGTACCCAACCAATCACGTTGCAACGTTACCCCAACATTACGTTTCACCCAGGTGGAGAATTTGGGGGATACATAAACTCAGTTACATGTATTCCTTTTGCTCAACTGTTTTATAACCGTTTCCTATTCGTTGTAGCTTGTGCCTACAACGTTCTTCCAGTACTTTTCCGTTCACAAATATATTGACGTCTCTTCGCAACATGATTTTACCATAAATAACTTACAAAATTACTTTACATTTGTCGGCAGACACCTGAAGCATGTATATGGGGTAGGAGGAGAAGGGTCTTGCAGGGCGTTTAGCTACCACTTTCTCTCAGTGACGTTAACAGAAACCTTTTTTATATTTTGTAAGCCCTGTGGTTGGCGCGACAGCGCAATATTACCGCTTGCCAGAGCATACGAGCCTGCCAGATTATTTTAAAAAATGCGGATAAGGCGCGCGCGCTGCCCGCGTTCCATACAAAACTGAAAGCAGAAATACACTTTTAGCACCCCCAACTTTATCCTTCCTACCCTGTTCGGTGCAGTTCACCGCACAGTTCACTCACTCTTCAACCCAGCATGATGACGGACGTAACCCCGGAACCTCCCGCTCCTCTGAGCCTGTAACCAAGTGCAATTTGCCTCTTACCTGTGTCAATTGCTACCTTAGTTATAAGGACTACATTGTACCGGGGACAACTATTGTATCTGATTGCTGGAGAGCTTATGACTGCCTGAAGGGACGAAGGCTACGTGCATAACCGTCAATCACTCCATGAACTTTGTGGACCCAGTAACTGGTGCGCATACAAATACTATTGAGAGGAGGTGGAGGGAACTTCGTGAGACGACGCCTAGGTACGGCCGTGGGGGGTACAACCGTCCGGGTACTTGGCAGTAGCCCATTTTAAAATCCACTTTGATGACCCGAAGACGAGGCTCCACGCGTTTGTAAAGGCGGCGGCTGAATTGTACCCTCCACCCCTTTAAGGTAAGGTTCCTAAACTATCTTCTTTATTAGTAGGTAGTTAGGTCACCTGTGTTTTGGTGTTATTAGGTTTTAGTGCTTTTCATGTAGGAGCGTTATTATTTTTTGGGTAACTGTCATTTAACGCCATGTTTCTACATAACAGTCCTACGTCACTTTACCAACTTGTACCTTTTGTGCAGTACCTCTCCTTCCCCTGCTGAACATATGGCTCCCTAGTGGTTACGTAACCCAAGATGGCGGATTTGTTTACCGTTCGTTTCTTAAGCCTGATGGCAAGCAACGGTTAGTGTGTAGTTGAGGTAGCCTGTGGCAGTTGACGTTTTTCAGTGTTGCTTTGCTTGCTTTGCATGAGTTTAGGGTAATATTTTGCCCGTCGGCTGCAGCTAAACTGTAATTTACCCTTGAGCTGTATGTGCCAGTGCAAGGGACCCACGGTACCGGTGTGCAGTCTTCGGGGTCTATTACGCTTTAGTTACAGCCGACCGACAAGATTTTACTTGAAATTCTTGTTCAGCAGGTCAAGTTCTATAGAAAAAAGTCAACTGCCATAGGCTACCTCACCGCGGACAGCGGGCTTAGAATTACCCCAGAAACTACTGATTTCAGAAACTGGGGTTTCTCTGAAAAATCTGGCTTCAGTCTGCAGTTAGGGTGGCTTTCATTCAGCTGTCCTTATCATACCTGGAATACTTTGAGTGTAGAGTTTAATTCCATGCTAATTTTCATCTTCTTCAAACTGATGCTCTTGTTTGCATTCTGGAATGTGTTTTACCTAATACTTTGCAGCATTCCAAGGGATGGAGGTATCATTTATTAACAAAAATTTTTGACTGAAAAATGTAGAAAATTATGTATATAGTGTGGCAGAGGGAGATAATTTGAGAAATTTACTGACTTTTGTTTATAGTTTAACATTCATCCGTGAGGGTCCAGTACTAAACATGGTGCCCTGCAGAGCTTTGGGTATCATAAAA
>NC_089761.1:48966772-49144272 GCF_040412425.1 Macrobrachium rosenbergii | reverse complement strand
CTTCAGCCTGAGGAACGCGGGGGCGATTTTCCAGAGACTGACAGCATCCTGGGGGACCTGAACTTCTGCGTCTGTTACGTAGATGACATTTTAATTTTTTTCAGATCCCACAAAGAACACCTGCGACACATCCGGAAGGTCCTGCAGCGCCTGCAGGAGAACGGCCTTGTCGTCAGGTTCAACAAATGCACCTTCGGTGTAGAAAGAGTCGACTTCCTGGGCCACGAGGTATCCCCAGGAGGCATCTACCCACTCACTTCGAAAGTCGAAGCCGTTGCCAGGTTCCCCACCCCAACCTCCATTAGGGCCATACAAGAATTCCTCGGGATGTCAACTACTACAGGAGGTTCATCCCCAGGGTTGCACACACCATGCCCCCCACGATGCAGATCCTGAAGGGCCATCCGAAGACCTTAGTGTGGGGCCCCAACCAACAGCGGCCCTTCTCCCTGACAAAGGCCGCCCTTGCTAAGGCAACTGCCTGGGCCCACCAGGGCCCCAATGCCCCCTCCAGCTAACGACGGATGCCAGCAACGTCGCCTGTAGGGACCGTCCTGGAGCAGGTCATCGCCGGATCCCCTCAGCCCATTGCCTTCTTCAGCAGGAAGCTCAGCCCTGCCGATTCCTGCTATAGCACCTTTGACAGGGAACTCTGCGCAGTGTACTGGGCGGTACACCACTTCAAGTTCCTCCTGGAGGGCACGCCCTTCACAATTTGGACAGACAACCAGCTACTGGTCCACGCCTTCACAAAGCAGGGGGATGCATGGTCCTCCAGGCAGCAGCGGCATCTCGTGGCCATCACGTCGCTCAAGTGGAAGGATGTGCCCCTAGCCCCTGGGGGGCCAACACTGCTGAGCGAGCAGGTCACTAACACAGAGGTTCCAGGCCACCCCGCCTGCTGGCACCCGCCTCCTGCCGCCGTCTGGTTTTCGACATCATCCACTGGCTGCAACAACCCTCCGGCAGGATGATGGCCAAGCAGCTAGCAGAGAAGTTTGTCTGGCACGGCATACGGAAGGACGCGACGACCTGGGCGAGGCAGTGCATCCGGTGCCAGACCAGCAAAGTAGGGCGCCACACCGAGTCAGGGGTGGGTGACTTCCCCCAGCCAGGAAGGCATTTTGGACACATCCATGTCGACATGGTAGGTCCCCTTCCCCCATCAGGCGGGGCCAGGTATCTTCTGACAGTCATCGACCGCTCCACTAGGTGGCCCAAAGCAATGCCCATGGAAGAAGCCACCGCCAGTGTGTGCGCCGTGGCCCTCCTCTCCAGCTGGATCAGCTGGTTTGGTGTCCCAGACTATATAATAATGGACAGGGGCCCAGCCTTCCTGTCCGAGCTGTGGACCGCCCTGGCACACCTGCTGGGGACCACTCACCACAGCACCACCGCCTACAACCCCGCGGCCAACGGATTGGCAGAAAGGTTCCACAGGTCCCTGAAGGCGTCCCTCATGGCCCGCTGCACCACCAAGAATTGGAAGTACCAGCTGCCCTGGGTCCTCCTCGGGCTGAGGACCGCCCCCAGAGCCAACGATGACCCGTTCGCAGCAGAAAAAGTCTACGGGAAGTCTCTCGTAGTCCCAGGCGAACTCATCATGGGCGATCGCCACAACCTGATGACCCAGAGGCTCTGTGACATGGTCGGAAAGCTCACCCCTTGCCAGCGGACATATACTGACAGGACGTCCCCCTTCACGCCTCCCGGTCTGTCCTCCACCACCCACGTCTTCATCAGGAACGACGCTGCCCGCCCACCCTTAACCAGGCCCTACAGGGGGCCCCTTCCTCGTGCTGGAGAGAAACAAAAAGGCATTCTGGGTGGCCATCCACGGGAAGAACAACTGGGTGTCGATAGACGGCCTCAAGCCCGCACTGTTGGAGGAGGATGTCAGCGACACCCCTCAACACCCTCCGCAGGAGACGCCACCCCCGCAGCCCACCCCACCCACAAGAAAGTCGCATGGCCGCCCCGTAAGGCTCCGGACCCAGGCAGCACTGCAGCCAACCACTCCCGCACGTAATGCACCCCCCAGCTGACATCGCAGAGCTGCGGCCCTTCTCCATCGCCCCAGCAGATACCTGCTTTAATCAGACGTTACCTACGTCGGGGGGGGGGGAGTATTGTGAAGTCCCTGCTCAACGGGTTTTCTTTAGTGAACCTCCCGTTTTCTACGGTGCCTTTTCTCCTGACCTTAGGTCGCAATACCTAGCCATGTTTTATTTATGTAAATATGCATTTATTACTTACTCATTTGTGCCCTTTTGTATTATACGTGTGTCAGAGCATTGTTGTGTCTAAATCTGTTATTTACCTGTCCTGTTTCACATTGAGAACAATTGACCTCGGGTCACCTGTATGTCTTTGTACTGACGTCCGCATGCTGCTTTATAAGCGCCTTTATAAGGGCTGCTCTAGCCTGCCGTGCTGGCACAAGGCCAGCTAATAAAACAACGCATAAACTAGCAGTCAATGTCTGCCTGCTCTCTCTTTTGCACTCTCTCACAATGCCAGTAAGGTGGGTTTCTCAAATTTGTGGCGATCTCTCTAAATTTCATACATTACAGTACAATGTATGCTACAGAATCTCACTACTGGTCTCAAAATGCAAGAAAATTAATTGCTACTGTACTTGAATTCAAAAGCTCCTGCTGCAATAAGTATTTCGATTCCTTAGTTGAAGGTAATATTTGCTTGTAAATGTAGCAACAATTTTTAGCTTGTGCCACATCTGTTTGATCTTCTGCCAAAGTGACCTGTGACCCGAAGGCAAGGACCATCACACATCTCATTCCTTCAGGTGGTCAACATCAAGTAACGTGTAAACAATTCAGCTCAGCGTATTCATCCCCAGGATAAGGAAATTGTTCTTAGAGTGCTTAGATATTTCACAAGAGAACAGTGGGCAAATACTAGGCGTAAGTAAATTAACTGTGACATTGTGTATATGTTCGTAAATAAAAAAAAAACTATATGATTATACGTTTGTAAATAAAGTAATCATGAATGAAGAATGGGTCACATTAACAAAAAAAAAAAGATTCTCTCTCTCTCTCTCTCTCTCTCTCTCTCTCTCTCTCTCTCTCTCTCTCCAAATGTGAAGTAAAAAATGCAAGGAAACTATACAGCTATACGAGTATGCTGGATTGGGAAAGAAAAAGGATGTAAAGGTAGATAATAAACTATATAAGAACAACAAATAAAGTCAAACAAGAAAAACCTGGAGTTAGATATAACTATAAATAGTAAGGAAAACCCCAACAATGTAAAAGAATGTATATTTTAGGATTTTGTGTCTTCATAACCAAAAGGCATCAGCATGTACGCACACACTAAGCGTAATTGTTCATAATGCCTTGTAAACGTGACACATCTATGGAAGACGAAAAAAATACAGATTTTGTTATTGTTTGTCGCTTGGATTCATTAGAAAAGGCGTGACCAGCATGGAAATGGATTAACAATTCCCCGAGAGACCAAAGAGATGAACTTTGTTTTGAAGATATGGCACGTAGCGAATTTGAGAAAACCGCCAATAAGGCTCGGCATAGGTAATGGCCAGGATTGGGAATGAGCCTTTGATATGGGTACAGCGATATCCGGTCAATTCGACCGATTATCAGTTCCTCGTTGGACGAGTCGGTAGAGTTCTCGGCTAGCACTCTGTTAGGCCCGAGTTCGAGTCTCCGGCCGGCCAATGAAGAATGAGAGGCATTTATTTCTGGTGAAAGAAATTCATTTCTTGGTATAATGTGGTACAGATTCCACAATAAGCTGTAGGTCCCGTTGCTAGGTAACCAGTTGGTTCTTAGTCACGTAAAATATGTCTAATCCTTCGGGCCAGCCCTAGGAGAGCTGTTAATCAGCTCAGTGGTCTGGTTAAACTAAGGTATACTTAACTTCGACCGACTTTCAAGGAGGAATCAGTAAATGTTGCTCAGTTGTACATATCTTTATGTGATTAAGAGAAACAAAACTTCATAATTAGCTAAGCGTTACAAACTTTCCAGTTAGCTATTAGTGAAAAAGTGGGTTGATTCAGATTCTAATCTTGACCTGGCCGGAAGCACTTACCAGTTATTCAGTTATAGTTCCCCTTTGTGTGTAAGTTACTCCCAGGGTATAGTGAATTCTATATTAAGTGACATTCGTGGCTGTGACACAAAGAGCTTCTGTGAAATTCCGTGACTCTTTCCTTCCCTGTGCTTTATCTTCCACAAATCTCCACTCATCGCCAGATTCCCGTCTCACAGGCAAACCATCTCCATCTCGCATTCATTATGATCTCATTTATAATATAAATATGAAAATTCCTTAATTTCCCAAATGGTATAATTTGTCCATTTATCTTGTTTTCTTACTTTTAATATGCTTATAGCTTTATATCCAAAGTAACGAAATCTTTTAGATATATTCTCATTTTTATGAGAATCACGTCTAAATGGCAATCTAGATTGTACTAGATAATACACACACACACGTATATATATATATATATATATATATATATATATATATATATATATATATATATATATATATATATATATATACATACATACATATGTATATTTGTATATATATATATATATATATATATATATATATATATATATATATATATATATATATATATATATATATATATATATATATATATATATATATATATATATATATATATATATATAAATATATATATTATATATATATATATATATATATATATATATATATATATATATATATATATATATATATATATATATATATATATATTACAGTTTATTATGTCAACGTTTCTGTTGCTCTCTCTCTCTCTCTCTCTCTCTCTCTCTCTCTCTCTCTCTCTCTCTCTCTCTATATATATATATATATATATATATATATATATATATATATATATATATATATATATATACATATATATACTCGTATATACATATACTCGTATATACATATATTACAATTTATTATGCCACCGTTTCACGACTGTTGCTATCGTCGCATTTTCATTGCTGAAATCATTTACAAACCAACTAACTAAAATTCACGATAAAATGTCGATTTATCAACATACATAAAAGTGTAAGACAGGGAAAAAGCACCACACGTACCTACACCGCAGGAGTAATAAGACTGTAAGTCCTTACCAGGATCCAGCAAAATAAAAGAAAAACAAAGAAAGAGAGAACTTAAACAAAAGGTTAAGCTATATACGGTTGTACAGAGGTTGTTTGGGTGTTTATGTTGTTTTCTTGTCTTTTTTTCTTCTTCTTCTTTTCCTGGGTTCTTGTAAAAAATTTTAGTCCTATTACTCCTGCCGTTTAAGTATGTGTGATGCCTTTTCCCATCTTTTATTTGTCTTATAATTTTTTGTCTGTTGATAAATAGATTTTTTAATGTGGTTTTTAGTACGGTGCTTTGTAAATAATTTCAGCCTTGAAAATGCGATCATATCAACTGTCCTGATATGTTGGCCTAACATATCTGCAAGGATAATGGTGCCTTCCCTTCGCTTTCGAGACTGCCTAAGTCGAAACTCGACCCATTTGGAACACTTTTAAGGTAGGGGAACTTAGCATCGAAGAGGCCCAGGAAAGTGGAAGTGGAGAGAAGATGAGGAAGGCTCAAGGTTAGATGGAAGGATACAATAGCAAATGACGTGTGGGAGAAAAAGGTCTAAGAAGTCAGGATACTCTGGACAGGGGGAAGATGTAGAAGGCTGATAGGAAACAGCTGCTCCATAGAAAAATGGGTAAATCTGAAGACAGAAAAAAGAGGATACACACACATATATATATATATATATATATATATATATATATATATATATATATATATATATATATATATATATATATATATATATATATATATATATATATATAAAGGAGGCTTAATTCATAATAAAGAAATAACAGAGGAATAAAAAACCAAGTTATAAGCGTAGATAGGGAAGGTGAGCAAAAGCCTTAAAAATATGAAAAAGGAAAAAAATGCCTAAACTGAACGTAGTCTTGTGCCGTTGGATTGAGTATTTTCAAGATTATTATTGAATATTAAAGATAAAAGAGAGACGAGCTGAATGGCGCGAGAGAGGAGACGTTTAAGGCAAGTTTGAGAATGTTTGTGGAAGTAATTGCTGAAAATATAAGGTCAACAACTGAGAGGTTGAAAAATGGAAAGACACCAGGTGTCGATGGGGATTGCAAGCTAGAAGAAGCTGTGGTTCACTGATAATTCAGTATTGTCGAGAAAATATCGAGTCGACCCCAAATTTACAAACTAAAGGTATTTGTTTTACTGGTCCTTTTCTAAAGATAATTAATAGTCTACATATCCCCAACTTATCTGAATGTAAAGAGGCACTTCTCACATTTTTTTGTACGAAGGTAAAGGACTATAATGTTACTTAGTATACCATGCAGGAAACCCGTAAGGTAAGATTCTGATCGGGATAGATATCTGAAGGACTGAGAGGGGAAGATCATTATAAGTTAAGACGGGGAAGGGGGGAGAGTGTGTGTGTATGTGGATCAAAATTTTTGTTTACGTACATAACTGTTAACCATACGGGAGAAGTTTGAAAGTAAAAGGAAAATATTGTAAATGGCATGTCTGGACCAAGCAAAAACCTGGTGGAATCAACAGAGGTGATTCAGAGTGTATGGTATAAAAGAAAACTTCTTGTAGTGCTAATCACAAGCTGGCATCTAAAGCTTTCTGGCAACATTCAAGATACACTGAGTATACTCCTTCTAATCCTTAAGACCGAAGTCTTCACGAGACGAACAAAAGTTGTTATCTGCTCATGTTATTCATTCCAGAGCCGACGGCTAATTCAGCCATTAACTCTGACCTTTTTTAGATTTACAATGAAACCACACTTTAATGTATAGGTGAGCATAGCCAAAAACCTGGTTGAAAAATATGAAAATCGTTAACCTCCACTTTCCCAAACTGTAAAATTTGTGTTTTATTTTTATTTTGAGGTATTGTTTGGCAATAAATTTCTTGGCTGTGCTCCACTATGTATAAGGGCGTGGTTCTGTCGTTAATTTGGTGTGGCCCTAAGGAGGGCTGTGGCTGAACCAGCTGTTAGCTTGGGAACGAATAAATATAGCAGCAAATAGCAGTTTTACCTATACCTTCAAGAAATCACCTTTGAGGATTGGAAGAGGTGCCGGAGATAGTGGAAGCGTTGTTAGAAAAGCCAAATACGCAGGGTAGTTAAAGAAGTGCTTATCTATCCCAATAACATATCCATAAACAACACTGGTCTCAATGAAGATATATGTAAGAAATGTATAAAAAAGTTGAAAATTACTTTCCACACAGGCGATCACGCCGCTTATTAGAAAGGAGAATTACTGGCAATCTCTGACTCGCCAGTACTCGCTACTATCGTACTTTCTCTCCTGCTGACGAATGCCCTAGGGCTCAAAGGGGTTTGCAACCTCGCCTGTTAACCTTTCATTTCACTCACACCATATCACTGGCATATCCATAGATCATAATAAAGAGTTTCATATCCATATCCTTAATTCACCTATTCATCAGAAAGTGACTTACGGGCTGCTCTATGAGCAAGAGCCCGTGCTGGCATAAGGCCAGCTTAATCATAAACAGCAACAACAGAAAGGAGAAACCAAGGTCCTTTGGGAGAAACATAGAACGACGGCGAAGACCGTCTTAAAGGAAAACATAATTCAACTTTTAAAGATTTTTTATTACACACACACACACACACACACACACACACACACACACACACACACACACACACACACATATATATATATATATATATATATATATATATATATATATATATATATATATATATATATATATATATATATATATATTATATGTGTAATAAAAAAAAATCTTTAAAAGTTGAATTATGTTTTCCTTTAAGACATATATATATATATATATATATATATATATATATATATATATATATATATATATATATATATATATATATATATATATATATATATATATATATAAGACAGTATATATATATATATATATATATATATATATATATATATATATATATATATATATATTATATATATATATATATATATATAATGTATATTTATTTATTTGTTTACGTGATGAAACTCAGTACAAAATAATAACTAATAACTTCCATCTCTTCAGCGTTGTCACTAGCATCATCTGACAAGCGTCCCTACCTTATTGTCAGCTGATTCCCAGAGATTAGTCATGTTTGACCTTTCGTTCCTCGTCGATCATTCCAGAATTTTCTCGTGTACTTTTTTCCCTCGATCCGGAACAACATGCCGATTGTTACGGCGTTATGGTCTTGTGATTGTATAGCTCTGTGCTGGCATTTTTAACGTATCCATGTTTAAGTATTTCTTTAAACATCTCTATAAGTATTTCTATATAAATTAAAGTATTTTATAGTCTTGTGATTGTATAGCTATGTACTAGCATTTTTAACGTATCCATGTTTAAGTATTTTCATAAATATTTCTTTAAACATTTCTATGAGAATTTCTATAAATTAAAGTATTTTATAGTCTTGTGATTGTGTAGCTATGTACTAACATTTTAACGTATCCATATTAAAGTATTTCTATAAATATTTCTTTAAAAAATATGTCTATGAGAATTTTTATAAATTAAAGTATTTTATAGTCTTGTGATTGTATAGCTATGTACTGACATTTTTAACATATCCATATTTAAGTATTTCCATAAGTGTTTCTTTAAGTATTTCTATAAGAATTTCTATCATTTAAAGTATTTTATAGTCTTGTGATTATATAGCTATGTACTGGCATTTTTAGTGTATCCATATTTAAGTATTTCTTTAAATATTTCTCTAAGATTTTTTATAATTTAAAGTATTTTATAGTCTTGTGATTTTATAGTTGTATACTAGTATTTTTAATCCATATTTAAGTATTTCTATAAATATTTCTTTAAATATTTCTATAAGAATTTCTATAAATTAAACTATTTTATAGTCTTGTGATTGTATAGCTATGTACTAGCATTTTTAACGTATCCATATTTAAATATTTCTTTAAACATCTCTATAAATTAAAGTATTTTGTATAATCTAATCTTTGTTTTAATACCTGTATTTTTTTTGTAGTTTTTAGTCAATCAGTATAAATTCTGCTTGATCTTTATTTGGTCTCAAAATTTCTCTTTTCATCCAAACTTTACATCCTTTATTACGTTTTTTGCTTTGGTTATAGCGACTAGCGTTGTCCAGGTTCACGTAGAACTTTACCATCTGATAAAAACTTACACTTTACCTCATTTTTTGAATAATCCAAGAGAATCTGATTGTGTAAATGCTAGATAATGTAGTTCTCGGGACAATGCACTGGGTTACTCCTCTTGGTCAAGTTACTGCTGCAGGTTTACAGTTTTCGACTTTACTTTTGATGGCAGGGGCATAATTTGGGGGGGGCTGGGGGCGGCAACTGCCCTCCCAAGACTCAAGGTCCCCCCCAGCCTCAACTGGCACCCCCTCACACCCCCAAGACCCAAGAAGTAACAGCAGTGGGTTTTCCATTATTCCTTTTTCCATTATTCCTACCGAAATTCAAATGTGTCACCACATTAAGTTATATCTGTCTATCTACCTATCTATCTATCTATCTAATTGTCTGTCTATCTACCTATCTATCTATCTATCTATCTATATTTCTCTATCACACACAATGTTTGTTTGTCTTCCTATTTTGCTGAAATACCTTGCTTATGTGCCTTCAAAAAGCACATAAAATAGCTCAAAATCTAAAAAACCCCAGCCATCTTTGCCCCATCTTTGCCCCAACAAAAATCTGAAATGACGCCCTGTTTGACGGTGAACATAGTGATGAAGATTCCAGTGTATCATCTCGAACACGTATCCATTTTTAAATGCTTCATCATAAGCTCATGTATTACTGTATAAAATGCTGCACTTGTGGCAAACTATAGTAATTTAGCACATTTACCTATACATTTCTGAAGGTCATTAGTTGCAGAGCACTATACTGCTTCAGTAGAGTAATTATTTTCTAAAAACTGACTGATTATCTGATAAGATACTGAAAATGTGTTTGAGTACAGCACAGTGCCGCTGTTTCCATCACATTATTCTTAAAAAGTGGGTCCCTCGAATTTATTCTGTATAAAATGAATGAGTTCTCTGTTGGGGGTTCCGGGAAAAAGATATTTATCTCATTCTCACTTGCTTTACAAGTATTATTTATTTTTTCTCCAATTTTCCAGTAAAGACATTTGGGAATGTTGTTGTCGCACTAGTAAACAGTTTACAAAAAGACACGACTTTTTTACGTCTATCCCTGTTTCTAGTAGTTGTGTTTGTTTTTTTTTTTAACAAGCAGCGTATTGTTCTCCCTCTTTTTTTATTAGGTCAGTTGATTGATTTCTAAACCTATTCAATAATCCTCTTAACTCAGGAATTTTGTTTTTGTTTCCATTCTCGGCTTGTCGTTTCTTTTTTCTTTCCTTTCTACTTTTCTCAACTCTCTAGACTTTGACTTTTCTTATTTCGTCGTTCAATTTGTTTTACTATAGTGTGAGAACGTTTAATGTATTTGGAGCTGAAAATAATCATTATTCCGTGTGTGATTTCAGTATTCCATGTTCCGAATATTATGAAAATCATTCATACGCTCTTAGGCAATTTTACAAGTTCAGATTCGCTTTTCTTCAAATGATGATAAATATTCAACTTATCAGTTTCTCTTGTTATATGCAACTAACTTATGATTGTGAGATTGGCACAGCTGTTGTTTGCTTCTGAACCTTTCATCAGTTCTCTAATTTTTCTATTACCGTCTCTTATGGGTGAAGAATATCCATAATCCTATGTTGTAAGTCTAAACTTACTTGATCGGTTGCCCTCTCCAGCCCTGGAAAACAAGAAAATTCAGGATACATTACAAAAAATTTGTCCTGAGAGGAAATAAAATGACAAAAAGTTTGTTTTCCTTTTTAAGTAACTGCTGAATCACTCGTTAATTTGTTGACAATTCCCAGAGATCGTCGTAGTTTAGTTTAGGTTGCCACAAGTGGGTCCTGGCTGGCACATTAGTTGTTTCGTCTCGATCTTGGCGGGTTTTCTATGGTTCTTGGAGCCGTTCTAAGGTCTCCTGATGTCTATGCGCGGATAAGAGAGCAACCACGGCGGGAGGAACACCAGAAACGAACCAAAACTCATTTTGGTGAAAAATCTTTTTAAGTAAAAGACTTGTCATTGTCAAATATATTAAATTTATATAGGCACCTTCTACAACTCAACGTTTGCTTACAACGCTACTTTTGTATAGTATATTGGCATCCAACCAAGCTACCCTACCATACTTCTTTGGGGATCTTATTCTACAATCAAAGTTCTTTTATATTGCAGCCTATGCAAGAAACACAACAAAAGCCTATATCCTCATTATTAAGAATATTCTTGCATTTTTTTCTTAATGACCTGACTAAAGGAAAAATTCTTCTGAATCATGGCTATTTTCATGCTTTTGGATGATGAGACATTCACAGCCCATGATTATCTTCATCGGAGATAATGACTGATGACATGGCATGACTAGTGTGTTATTGAAATCTTGTTTATTTTTACTTTAAAGATTGTAACAACTTTTTTGCTTTTTTGGTTATGAAATGCCCAATAGAAAATGTTTTAGATCAGGGACGTCATTTCAGAAATGCATTGGGTAACTCAGTTTAAGGCAGCCTGATATTATGTTTAGATCAGGGGCGTCATTTCAGATTTTTGTTTTGTTGGGGGGGAGGGGGAGGGGCAAAGACGGTTTGGCAAGCGAAGCGAGCCTAATCAGCTGCGGGTTTTTTTTTTTGAGCAAGGTATTTCAGCAAAAATTATATACTCCCACTAATGTTTATTTATCTCATCATCACTGGTAGCTAGTAGACAGACAAGGATCAAGAAACGTAATATTTCCGAGAAATTTCATATATTTATGATTGTACGTTTAAAAAGATAACATGACTTTTTTTTTTTACATTTTAATGAACATATACTTTATAAATCAAATTATAGTGCCACCGGCTGGCAATGCCGGGCATTAATGAAAATTATGAAACAACTGCATCATTAGTGTAACGGAGTTTATATTACGATTATGAAATAAAAAGAAATAGTGTTGATAATTTGAGTACCATAATGAAAATAAAATAATATAAAAGTGATAATGCTGATAATTTGAGTACCAAAATCAAAATAGAATAATATAAGATTTTTGAATTACATTCCTATACAGAATTACGCCAATGGGTACCGACGGTGTCTCATGCGAGCAAAATCATTCACTGGCTCTTCCAAATCAAATGACTTAACCATATGTTTTTCTGTGGCCACCAACAACAAGTAAGATAGCTTGTCATCCCCAGTTGTTGTTCGCAGGCAGTTCTTTACATGTTTTAACACAAAAAAAACTCTCATTACTAGCTGTGGTGACTGGAATGGTAAACAAAATTTTAAGGATAGTTAGCAACTCAGAAAAGGCAACTGGTAAAGTTTTTAGAGCAGTATACACATCGAATAGGTCCTCTTGTTTCTTCTGTTCTAAGAACACCTTTGCTGAATGAATCTGTGAAACCAAGAGGACTGTATCAATGTGTACACCTTAATGCTTTGCGAACAGAGTTAGTTTTTCCTCATCAAGGAACTGCTTTGATTGACAGTCAGATGCACAGAGAGAGACTGGAATAAATCTATGTTACTGCTGAACCTGCTGTCAAATTCGGCAGTGCACTTATCCATTACTGGCAAAAATACAACCCTGTCTTCAAATGTTGCTTTAGACTGATGTTCTGAGAAGATACCAATTGCCCTCGTCGCTTCCCAGGTGTACTGGTTGTGAGATACTCTTTCAGTCTGTTTGATGTTTGTTGTATTCTCTTGCTGCAAGCTAATCCCACAGTGGCACTTACCTCTGGTACATCAGTTCCAAGTTTTCTAGCAAGCTCCTGTGCCTCATCATACAACTTCTCATATTCTCTGTCAGTTCTCATATTTACCAGATTTGTCTTTGTTGTTGTGATTAGATCTGCGGTCCTTCTCTTTCTCTTGAAGCTGCTCTGACAGACGAGTTGTTTGCATAAACAATTTCTTTGCAACAAACACACAAACTATGAATCTCCAAGATTCCATTCTTGCCTTTAGGCCAGATGCTTCCATAGAAGCTTCACTACTTGACTCGGATAGAGAATTTAGTACTGCCAGAATAGCTTCATATCGAACCAATAGAACCATCTAGTTGCAACTGTTCTTGTGGCTTGAGGGGGAGGGGTGAGGGAAATTGGCCGACACAGGACTTAAGGCAGAACCCATGGCTACACCAAACTTCCGTTGAAAAGCCCACCATCAAAAATAAAAACTGTGTTGTCGACACAACGCTCGACAAGTTCTAAGAAAAGTGCTGTGGGAACAGGAGTAAAAAACCCTCAATCCCTCATCTGTGTCTTAATGGTCTCTAACAAATTCCAAAAGAATATTGGTAAGCAGGGCTGTTACAGCTCGACTGATCCTTTTTCCTGGACAACTACCAAAGTTCCTAATTTTGCTCACAAAATCGTAAGAATGGAGTGAATATTAAGGATAAAACTTCCCCAAAGATACGCTAAGCTCTGTGGCTAACCATCCGGCTAACTTGGGTTGCGGTGCGGTACAAGTAGCTGCTATAGATCTAAGAAGACAACCAGATTTATGAATCTTAAGAATTCTATAAGAACTCGGTATGTGATAAAACTGCCAATATCAAGGTTACAAATGGAAGTTTCTTAATAAGGGAACTCCACAAAATAGTTACCGGTATAAACAATAAAGGGAAATAACCATTCAAGTAGCATTGCCCATAATCATACAAATTCCATCTTTATCGTATTCTTTTACGGCAAAGATAAAATTTTTCATAATATTTTACCTAAAATAATGCTAATTCCTTATCTTCTTAACTTAGATTTATTCGGCAATTCTTCTTGCTTCATTGAATTTAGTCTGAATTATCGTGGCCAAAGGAACATTCTGAAATTTTATATGCTCTAGTTTTAGTCACATTCACCACTATAGCACCACCTTTATCAGCTCTATTTAACACCACCTTTATCAGCTATATCTAGCACCACCTTTATCAGCTCAATCTAACGCCACCTTTATCAGCTCTATCTAGCACCACCTTTATCAGCTCAGTCTAACGCCACCTTTATCAGCTCTATCTAGCACCACTTTTATCAGCCCTATCTAACGCCACCTTTATCAGCTCTAACAACACACATTCATCAGCTATATCTAGCACCACGTTTATCCGCTCTATCTAACACCACGTTTATCAGCTCTATCTAGCACCACCCTTATCAGCTCTGTGTTCCATTTAAATTCCTGTGAAGCCTTCTGATAACGAAATGGCAATACTGAATTACGAATTTTGTTTAGATATCCTGAAAAAATATGACATTCTAGAAAGTTAAATTGTTTACCTGGGAAGTTGTGATTAAAACTATCACTGCTGATTAGGATTTCTATAAAAAAAATCTTTAGGGGGGACTCACACAAAAATTAAAGCCAACACTTAAAAACTCTACCAGAGCTTTGTTGATGTGAGAGGAAGACATATTTTCAGCGTCACTGTTGCTGCTGTAAATGGGCCATTAAGAATCATTACATGGCCTGTTCAGCTTTCTTCTCAAGGAAAGTAAATGAACTGCACCCATGCGAAAAGTAACCACACCTTAGAATTTCAAAATCTGGCGAAGGGATAAGGGATAACTGCTCAGAGGTCAGCTTGGAGGCGTCGTAACTGAAAATGATAATCTTCACTTTGTGACTTACAATACTGAATTTATCCTCGAGGAAGAGACGCTGAAACCAAGTTCCTTGTATAGTTGCAGGACCTTAGTCGAAACTAGGCGAAGGCCGTACCAGAAAATGCTCTTTCATGAAGAATGTTGTAGGTTTTCTGGGATACTCTAGAAAATGCTCTTTCATAAAGAATGCTGTGGGTTTTCTGGGATACTTTACTCCGCAACACACCACTGAAGAAACTTCGCTTGATTCTTGTTTCAGGAGAATGCCGTCAGTTTATTCCCTCTTATTCTGTAGATATTTAGAGCTACGGGATTCTCGATCTATAAAACAGGGAAGTCACTTATATCGCAGGACATCGTGCACGAAAAAGTCGTTATCATCACTTTCTCGTGATTTCAAAATAGGTGAAGAAAATCAACGATTATACGTTTGTTTAGTTATCATCTCTAAAAAGGAAGCTTTTGCCAACTTGACCAGCTGGATAGCCTCAATAAACAAAATAATTTAGGAAGCATTAGGAAAAACTTGCCACAAAAGGAAGAAAAACCGCAAGACAGCTTGTTTTCCTTTTCAGGTAACTGCAGAATCGCTCGTTATTCTGCTGGCAATTCTTCGAGATCGTCGCAGCGTAGTGTCTAACCTAATTATACATAACCAGATACTGACTTTGATTAATTTCATTGGTCTATTAGACTATGATAATAACGGATGCTTATAAAGTCTTGCTCTCTTATGTTGTCATCGATCCACAAGATAAAGTCTCGACGTGTGAGTTGTGCTATTTAATCATTAGGCGTTAATTCAAAGAGCCACATCCGTTAGTAACTCCTGTTTTATATGTGTTGGTGCTCTATATATTACATTATTATTCTATATATTCTTGCTTAAAGAAAGTCTCAGTGTCACTATATTCAATTTTTTTTACATTGATATTACCTTATTTGCTTACCCCTTTTATAGTTACCAGTTTTCTCTTTACACTCAAAGCATAATAAGAGTCACGTGTAGTCCGTATCTTTTTCTCTAAGTATGATCTACCTTTTATTTCCTTGCTTAGTCACGTTTCTGATTATATGTCAGTTGCTCCCTTATTCTAATAACTAGTTGTATTTTTCATATTCTTACTTCTTCTTTGTACCGGTGTCCTGTAATGTCTCATTGGAATTAAATATTTTTTACCTTTTGATCTTTACCACACTTTTTGCAGTTTGGGCATACATGTTCCTCTTTACAGTTTGGCCCGCTTCTGCCCAATTTTCCGTCATTTATCCCAAGTTCCTTTCATAGAGGTTGCAACAGTTACTTGCATATGGCCTGCCATTGCGAACCCATATGTTCCTTATTGTCAGTGGTGAGCATTTAAGATGTGATATTTTATCATTCTAGACATAGGTTTCCACGTTACACCTTTTGGAAGTCATTTTCATTGTTACCAGATGTTTTAGCCACGGGATTTTATCACCTATGTATCCCGCGACTGTCTTCTCTTCATCATCATCATCTGGACCATATTCTGTCTTGATCTTCTGGGGTTTTCCTTCCTTTCTCATCAGTTAATGCTTATACACGATCTTCTTTGTTGTGGCTTGTAGCTTTTTCCTGCAGGAAAACTCCACGAGTAAGAATCCGTCTTTTACCGCTTTGTGGATTCTGTTGTACTATATTCAAATTTCGCGACAATGTTTTTCTTCTGTTCAATAACTTTTGCCTTTGGGCCAGTCAGCATTAGGTGTAAAACATTTTTCTTTCTTTAATTTCGATTTGACTTCATAGCTTTCTCTGACTGTGTAACGGTATTCCCCGTATCTCATTGAACCTCTCCGCCATGCTGATTCGACGGTCACAACTCTTGAAAGACACACTGGAAGCTCATCTAAACATTGAGATTAGCCACTTGCTTTCCGACCATCAGTATGCAATCTGGAAACAATTGTCAAACATTTGTGATGCCCTCCTTAATAGCCTTGAAGATGGATAAGGGTGCCGGCTTGTTTAAACCAAATTTAGCGCTGCATTTCTTCCTAGTGGTCTTGTGCTTCATAATCAGAGGTAGATGACCACTCAGTTGTTTCTCCACAGCTTATATATATATATATATATATATATATATATATATATATATATATATATATATATATATATATATATATATATATATATATATATATATTAATATATATGTATATATATATATATATATGAGTATACCTTAGACCACCACTGAGCTGATTAACAGCTCTCCTAGGGCTGGCCCGAAGGATTAGACTTATTTTACGTGGCTAAGAACCAGTTGGTTACCTAGCAACGGGACCTACAGCTTATTGTGGAATCCGAACCACATTTTAGCGAGAGATGAATTTCTATCAACAGAAATAAATTCCTCTAATTCTTCATTGGCCGGCCGGAGACTCGAACTCGGGTCTAGCAGAGTGCTAGCCGAGAACTCTACCGACTCGTCCAACGAAGAACTTATATATATATATATATATATATATAACTATATATATATATATATATATATATATTTATTTATATATATATATATATATATATATATATATATATATATATATATATATATATATATATATATATAAAGAATGTCTGTTACTGTAATCTAACAGTATGCTATAAAGATAAAAAAGATCCATAAACACTATATACACGTTGCAACCATACATTTCAAAAACTGTATTCCTGATCATTGGTGCATATAATGTTTTTGGACCTTTTTATCTTCATTTTATATATATATATATATATATATATATATATATATATATATATATATATATATATATATATATATATATATATAGTGTTAGGTGTGTGTGATAACAGTAGATTTATTCTTGAAATATTTCTTTTTAGTGAGCTATGACCTATCATACCTGGCGTTCCACTTGGTGTTATTCTGGGACTTTGACGCTTCCAGTCGTTACCTAGTAGCAGCCAAGGTCTTCTATCAACCTTGGTCGCAGCCAGGGAATCTGAGGGCTTCACTATCGTGTCCTGGCAACCTATCGTTAAGAAATCGGACACACTTCACGAGTTACATTATATGGGCCCTTTTCCAAGTTTCCAACATGAATTTTTGTATACAGTGAATAATGCTTTCTCAAATTTTAACGTTTTTGTGTTCTAACCACTTGGCTCTTGTGAGTGAAAGAAACTTATGGCAACTTATACAAGTGACCGACATGAATATTAGTAGATTATGAACAATGTTTAGTCAATTTTTTTTCTATCCAACTTGACTCTTGTGACCATTGAGTGGAACAAACTTATGTCAACAAAATGAGTGTCAAATAACCCAGTTACAAATGCACGTTGGTGTTGGAAATCTCTTATAAAATTCACAAAACAGTCTTCATAACGAAACCACTCTTATTACCAAGTGCACAACTAACGCCATCTTGTTAAGCACAATTCCACTTAACAGAAAGCCTGTCTGTGAACAGCAGGACAATTGAGACAAGAGAAAGTACATGGTAAAATTCAAACTGAAACATCAAATAGATACAAGTAAACATAAGGATTTAAAGACTACAGGAAGTAAATGATGATACTAAGAAAAGCAGAAGTTGCATGCACCAACTCTCAATGCGACGGAGGAATTTCTTTATCGCACAGACAGCCAATCACAGCATTCCACTGATGCACCAGCTTCTAGATCGCAACACACTGATATAGTCAGAGCAACTTCTAAAATAATTATCGATGAACGCAATATATATATATATATATATATATATATATATATATATATATATATATATATATATATATATATATATATATATATATATAAAAAGCTCTCAGCTTAAGAAATTTGACAACGAAATGCCGCAAACCTGCAAATGAGCAATAGCAGTGATAGAAAATGGGTTGAAACTACAGTACTATATATACTGAATACTTTTCGTTGTAACTGAAAGGACGCACATTTAAATATTAACAGAGCATATAAAAAATAAAATAAGGGTTGAATTTGGATTTAAAGAGAGAGAGAGAGAGAGAGAGAGAGAGAGAGAGAGAGATAAACGCGTACGATACCTACACACCGTTCAGCTTAATCAATACCGAGTTCCGTTCTCGTCTGCACCGCACCCTTTCTTGTTGGAAAGCAAGATCACTCTTAATCAATCATTCTTTACTGCATTTATATTGTTATGCGAATTAAAGTAGATATATGTATACAATAGTTATGGGAATATGTATTCGTACTGGCTTTTTTTTTATGTAACCTAATGTTACATGTTTCAGGAGTCAAGTTTACAGTAAAGCATATCCAAAAAAACCTAACTTACTGGCATCGGTTTAACGAGATTGTAATAAACCTGAAGCGCTTTGTATGTTTCGTCATCGTCAATTATGATGAAGGTGGAGGGCATTTTCCGCTTTAGCTGAAGTCGTAGAATAATAGCAAGGTCACATGACTACACAAACGCGTTACCTGGCACCATTTAGCTCCTTGGCGCCAAAATTTGCACTGAGTCGCGATTAATGGTTACAAAATTTAAGTTTAAGCTTGCGTTTGAGTGTCATAATCTCGCCGAATCTGCTTGAGTTCATTCTTGCACCAGTATTTAAAAAAGAAAAAGTGTTGCCTGTCTAGTGCAAAGTTTGGCAACAGATGTCAGGAAACACGCAACGTGTCGCCGCAGAATGAGTCTAGCTGAAAGTCATCAGTGACGATAATCATGCAGTGGATTATTCAGCTCAGAGCTACGTTGATACCTGAGTTATGTTTATTTCGTCCCCGTAACTCCGGATGCTGGCGACCGAATTGTTTGCTCCGTAACAGAACGGGAAATTTCTGGTTTGAACGAGATGGACACAAACAGTCAGTTTCATACTTAGATGAAAATTATTGCTGTACATCTCTGTAAAAAAGATATGAGAGACGGAAATTAATCGAGTTCTATGGACGCCTCGTCTCTGTTGACTGAAGAGTCCATAGGCCCACATCAGGCCGTGTTGACAAGCAGTTGCGCCTCTTAAGCCTTTCTGGGCATTAATAAGTGTAGTATAATAATTTCTTTCCATTAAAACACGACATCAAGATTCTTAAAACCAGTTAATATTATAGTTTTGTTATAAATTTGTCGAGACTAGTTTCCTGCGTGAAAATGGTCGGAGATACATTTTCAACATATTTTTTCTTTATTTACTTCTCTCCCCTCGGGGACATAACTTCAAAGGTTAACCTTCAGTTGCGGATTACCACAACTAGTTCAGAATTAAAGACCGCTTTGAAAAGAGTAAAAAGATTATTTTTTTTGGACAACAAGGAAATTGATATATATTGTGTGTGTATATGTATATACTGTATATATATATATGTATATATATATATACTGTATATATATATATATATATATATATATATATATATATATATATATATATATATATATATATATATATAAAATAGAGAGAGAAAAACAAACAAGGGGTGCTAAACACTATTCAAAACTTTTCTCATCAAAATGTATATATATATACTGTATATAATTTACATATATCGTCTATATACTGTATATACATACATACATACATACATACACAGGCAGATAGACATATAGACAGATAAATAAATAGAGGACACAGCCATATTCAGACTTGAGCTACAACTAAATGTGGAACAGTTTGCCCCGTGCAGTTGTGGAATCTTCTGATCCCTCAGCGATTACGTGAGGAGTAAAGTCATTCCTGCTTTCTGCTGGCGTCTCCTGAATTCAGGTGTATCGGTTTTACTTTCTATTCCCTCCCATTTAATTATTCGTCACTTTTTCCTTTAACTTATCTCTCTGTAGGCTGATTTGCTTGTGGAGTCCTCCTGGGTTTCCTGAATCTGTCCAAAAGGCTTTTCAGCTGAAAGATTAAAGAACGCAAAGAAAGAGAGGAAAGTTTTCTGTGGTAGTCTTGCATGTAACTAATAGCTTTGCACATCTACGGCAGTCTTTCATGTAACTAATAGCTTTACACGTCTACGGCAGTCTTTTATGCAACTAATAGCTTTACACGTCTACGGTAGTCTTTCATGTAACTAATAGCTTTACACGTCTACGGTAGTCTTTCATATAACTAATAGCTTTACACGTCTACGGCAGTCTTTCATGTAACTAATAGCTTTACACATCTACGGCAGTCTTTCATGTAACTAATAGCTTTACACGTCTACGGCAGTCTTTTATATAACTAATAGCTTTACACGTCTACGGTAGTCTTTCCTAAACTAATAGCTTTACACATATACGGCAGTCTTTCATGTAACTAATAGCTTTACACATCTACGGCAGTCTTTCATGTAACTAACAGCTGTGCAGTTCTATAACGTACACAGATTGACGTACTTTGCGCCTACCTGTATTCAAAGCTCATCTTACCACAACGGCATTGGAGCCAAGAGATTCTGTCCTTGGCTGTCTCTGACATATTTCTCTCTGCCTATCAGAAGGCCTTACTCCTTAAGGCTAAAAACTCTTCCTTCCTGGCTTTGTTTCTCCGGCCATGTTGTTCTTCCTCTCCATCTCCTAAATGGAAAGAAAAACAAGTAATAAGAAAAATATAAAGGAGCTTAAAGATTTTAACGATGAGTCTCCATTCCACCAATCACGATTAGTTTCAGTGATATCAGCTTCGAATATTTACTGTCAGCCAAAAAAAAAAAAATTAATAGTTATTCTGTTCACATGTGTGTTACGAAAGAAACTGTGCAATGAGACTTGACAATGTGACTTGAGAAAGAGAGATGACTAAGAGTCCATTTCTACTATCTTCTCCTGTCCATCGCTGTCAGATGCTTGTCATCACATCTTTTAAACGCACAAGCATGCACCTATGCAAAACATGTATATATGTGAGTTTGTACGGGTATTTCCACTCTCTCTCTCTCTCTCAAAAACAGATATATATATACATACATATATATATATATATGTATATGTATATATTCAAAATGGATATATAATGGAGTATTTATATATAAATGTGTGTGTCTATGCAAACAGTCCACATTCTGAATAAATACTAAAAAGATACCTCATTCAAATGGATGGTAATTCTAATGGAGTATTTATTGTGTAAAAGTTATAAGCTTTCTTGGACAAACAGTCCACATTCTGAATAAATACTATTAGATACTATCCAGTTTGAATAGGTCCTATTAGTAATTCTACTATTGCACCGATCAATTGTGTATGTGATAAAGTTAATATATATATATATATATATATATATATATATAGTATATATATATATATATATATATATATATATATATATATATATATATATATATATATATAAAGGAAGTCACTAGTGACATACAAATTACAGTAAAAAAATGAGAACATTGGATATTAACAAATCTACAATCATCCTAAATATTAGTGAGAGTAACTGAGAATTGTGTAACAGAAATAACAATATAGGCCTACAAGGTCAAATAGGAAGAAGATGGTAAGGAGGTAAGAGAAGACTTTGCCCCACAGAAGAGGATTAGCATCGGGAGGATTTGCCAGACGACGTGGATGGAATCATAAAAGGATTATCTAGATTCCAGTGTCGACCGATGGATTATCCCGTCAATCGCCTTCAAAGATTAAATGCATCGACCTTGAGGAATAGCTTCGGGGGTAGATGAATGTCATTTAGCTCAAACTTTTTACCTTTATGCACCTTTTGTTAGTACAGTCCCCCATTTACGCAGACCAAATTGTCATTCTAGAGGAAACTGAACTGGTATTATAGGTCTGTGATGAATCTTAAAAATATACATAATTCTGCAATAATATCGTCGATGATATTCGTAATGTTTATGAAATTCTCGGGGGATATTTCCAGACTGTTTTTCTTGATTCGTTGCAGGCATTACTTAAGGTTCTTTGCAGCGTCCCTCCGGCCCTTAGATGCAACCTCTTTCATTCCTTTCACTATACATCCGTTCATATTATCTTTCTTCTATGTTACTTCCCACCCTCTCCTAACGATTGTTTCATAGTGCAACTGCGAGGTTTTCCTCCTGTTACACCATTCAGACCTTTTTACCCTCAATTTCCGTTTCAGCATAAGTCCCAGCATTTGACCTTTGGCCTAAATCTTGTATTCCAATTCCAGTTGACCTTTTCAGACAGAATATTTTGACGTTCAATGATGATTTTCATCTCCCACTAACCTATACTTAATTACCAATAATAAGATAATGACATGAAGTTGCTTCGTACCGCACAACACTTAAGAGGCCTTGTTGAAATGGTATGATCAAAGTTTTATTTGAGTTCTTGAGTTTTGTGTATATTTTCCACCACAAATTTGATCAAATTATTCTCACGTTATAGCAAACAAACGAAACACTCGTCTAAGGCGCAGTTTGGTGGTGCAACAGTTTCATTGTTATGAAAAATTCGAGGGACGTATCTGAAGAGTAAAGAGCCGACAGTGCTTCAAATTTTTCTGTACTGTTATCATACTAAAAATACATAAGAAAAGGTTCAGATTTTGACATGAAAGTAAATCATACAGTTCGGCATTTCCACATTCAACCACCAACTTCAGCGGATTGTAAACTCACCCAGAAAAAAAAATTGTCTAATACGGTTCTTCAATTACTGCTCTTATCTGAACAAACTGGGGCTACTGATATTGGGGGGTGTTGTGGCAGTTCAGTAGCAACATTTCACGTAGATGTAAGTAAGCATAGTAGCACAGTAGTGATTCAACACTTATAAAACGCGGGGGGGGGGGGAGGGGGATGGCAAGTGAGCGTCAAACCTTTCTTTTGCAAAAAGTTACAAACCTTTGCAGTTGTGAAATCACTGCTTAGTTATTATTGCTGTCAAGTTGAAATTTTTCGTAAGTATGAGACTACAAATATGTTCTATATAGAGCTGTTGACTGTATGGGGAAGAAATTACTGAAATTACTTACATTCTAATCAAGAGGAAATGTACAAGTTGGTGTAACACTACTTCAGATAGAAGGGCGTCTAAATGAATGATGATTAAATACCCGCTGGTTACGGTCACGCTCAGTCGAACTGAGCCTCATCAGCTGCCCATTAAAGCAAGAACTGAATAATGAAGAACTTGACAAACCTGGCTATGATGAATGAAAAACTGAAACGAACCTTTGAATGCACATTACCCCGACTAAATATTAAGATGTCGCAAGAACCACTGAAAATGGGAGACATTCAAGAAGAAATTGGAGAAGTACATGTTGATGAATTTGTGAGCTGGAAGAAAAATACATTAAAAACGCTACAGTCTATAACTAATCAACGAATACGGCCCTCAAAAGAGGGCAGCGAGGGCCTCCAGAAATAGACGATGATGATGAAATTTCTATGAGCATAAAGTCCATTTATTAAGTGACAATTGTGGGGCTTGAGGGATGAAAATAAAAGTATGACTATTTCATTCTATGCTCAATAACTCGAAAGATCCACAGTATTAGGCAGCGATTCACTCATTATTACCACAAAACTTTTTTTCGACATGAGGAATAACGAAATGACAGTATACGAATTAATATTTAAGAAAGGTTAATGTAAACTCAATTGGCAAGGATTATTCTAATGCCACTGAAGCAAAAATTAAACTTGGTGATAAGTCTAAACGATGAAAACTGCTTAAGCCCGGTGAATTATGGGGTTTGAGAACGGTGCAAGACGTATCCATTTTGAATACCATTTTTTTTTTAAATAAAAGAGAATTATGATAAAATATTTTTTGCCGAAGTCTTTTCTGTGTTTTTGAAAAAAATATTTTAGATGAGCGATGTCACTCGGATATGTAAAAATCACCACCATCTCTCAGCCGGTCCCAATAATGGCCAAACGTTACGCAATTTTCTATTATAATAGGACTGACTAATCGCACATTGCCTAAAGGTAACAATATTCATAGGAAAATAATTTAATTTGCCATGAAGCGTTAAAATATATTTCGTCTACTTGTAGGACTTATTGCTTCTTACAAGGTAGACGCATGGGTTTTAAATTAATTGCAGAGATCAGTGTTTAGCGGTTCCGTATCCATGGTGAGGCGCCAGCCAGCAACCACTTAGTAAAAAAAACATGAAATGGAACATATATTTGAATATTTTCCAACGCCAATTTTAAATCTACCACACTTTATTATACATATTTTAGTGATACTATGATACTCCTAATGAAGTATACAGTTTGAAATGAAAGCATTATTCTCAGAAAATGTATGTTTCGTTGGTATTGCCGATACGCGGGCTCGATAACATCCTCTGTCGCAGGGGGGAAAGAGTGCGCTTATTTTTAAATCGCATTTTCGTGCATTTCTTAATAATAAGTGATAAGCTATAGTTATATATTTTTTTAAAATGGATAAAGTTATAAAATTTTACCGAATAAAATTACATAGATCATAGAAGCATAATATTTTGATTAAGAAATGGATTTTTAAAACGATTTTGCGAGTGCTCTTAAGAAATCCAAGCAGTTTAGGTCCAGCAGTCCGAGTGACTGGTATTGGCGGACCTCGTATATCTTGTTTTTAATCGTATTTGCAAGTGTTAAGGATGATATCGTGAAAATGCTGCGCTCTAAGAAGGATGTTGACCGCCATGTGCGGGATATTCTGAATAAAGTGCGCACAGAGGACGAGGTAAGTCAAATTACCGGGAAACCATCATTGTTCTCGTGTGCATGTAACTGCTCTTTTGGATGCCTAATATTACGTTGGATGTATGGCTGGGTTTGATTACGGCCTTTTCGTCCCTGTTTTGTCAGTGTACGGATTTTCCGTCATTTCGTGACAATTTGTTAATATATTTTGCAATGGATTGTAGTCTCGTTTCCATTTAGGCAATGGCCTAAATAGCCTACCCTTTTGCCTTCTTGAGGATTGTTGATATCGGTCATTTTTTTCTCTTTAAAAAAAATGGAAGTCAGGTCGCTTGAGTGATGGTCTAGTTGCTGTAGGTTACTCTCTACACGAAAAGAAAAGAATCGGCCTGCACTGTTTGATGTCAGGCCACAGCTTACCATACTTATGGTAGCCTAAGGTAGCCAAGCTTGGAATTTGAAACTGACTACCCTACGGTAGCCCCTCGAAGGACCAGGCAAATCCAGTGAGGCTAATTTAGTCAAGGCTTATTTGCTGTCGGTGAGCCTATTAACTCCACTATTTTTCTTTTGGTAAGATAAATTGCTTAGGCTCAGTAGCCTAAATGATCCAACTGTAAGTCCAGGTTTAGTTCCTAGGCCTATGTTTATTGTTTAGGTAGTGTGCAGAGTAGAGAAACATTGGTAAGCTTGGTAATTTTGCCTCTTACTGAAATTTTTCCCTCAAAAAGTAACATTTTGTAAGTGCCCAGTGTGATAAGTGCTACTTTCGGGGTTTAAAGGGCGAGAGAACCCCCACCCCGCTGAGTCAGGGCACGGCATCCTAGCCTAAGTCAAGTTAGGGAGGCAAGCTCTTGGTAGGTCAGGCATGATGCTCTAGGAAATAGGTAGGTTCGGCCCATTTTCATGGTTGGATTTCTCTCGCCCACCCATCTCTACTCTGCATCTGCTCCATTGGTTGTTTAGGGTAAAGTAGACTGTTCAATACTAAGAAATTTTGGGTGGATCATTCAGCAGCTGAATTATTAACACTAACGGTAATTCTAAGCTGTAGTTCCGCGGCGAGCTAGACTATGGCAATTGACGTTTTCCTATGTTATTTTACTTGCCTTACAAGATTTTAAAGTAATATTTTGTCGGCCGGCTGTAACTAAACTGTAATTGACCTTTGAAGACTACACAGTGGGGTAGATCTAAGCTGGCATTCCGGGGCGAGCCCCCCACCCCCTCCATAGCTAATACAGCAAAATTGTAATAAGTAAACACCCCTAGGGTATGTTAGGTTGGTATTTTTAGGGGCGTTTACTGGTTACAATTTTGCCATATTAGCTATGGAGGGGGGTGGGGGGCTCACCGCGGAATGCCAGCTTAGATCTACCCCGTCGGTAGTGTATTCTTTCAAAGGTCAATTACAGTTCAGTTACATCCGGCCAACAAAATATTACTTTAAATTCTTGTAAAGCAAGTAAAGTAACATAAGAAAACGTCAATTGCCATAGTCTAGCTCACCGCAGAACTATGGCTTAGAATTACCAGACTAACTCCTGGAATTCTTGTTGAAAGGAATAGCTTTCTTGAAAAAGTAAGAGAAAGATAAGCTAGTTCAATTACATGTTAAATAGTCCTCCATGAACCATGTTTTGGTAAAACTGGAGACTACTGCTGTGCCCATCTGGTTCGGTAACTATCAGTTTACCTGCAAAATAGTTGCCATGTTTAGTACCAGACCCTTCGGGATGAATGTAAACATAAACAAAAGACTAAGTATAGCCTTATAAAATAAACAAAAGACTGAGTATAGCCTTTTAAACACAAAAGACAAAGATAAACATAAGCTAAAGCTAAAGGCGGTAAATATCCCAGTCAGCAAATGGTGGGAACCAGGCCTTGTTAGCAGGCTTCAGTTATACCCATATATTTTTCTGACAGGATGTAAGTTTTATGCATTTTTGACCATTAGTAATGTGCAAACCACTCATTTTTGTTTCCCCAGTCCCACATGCTGTACGGTTTTTGAGAGACCGCAGTGAGATAGTAGCTTTGCCTAATGGTTTTAGGGAGTGGGAAACCAGAAGTGAGCAGATTGCGTGGCACAGACATAAATTATCTACAGTGCTTAGTCCAAAAGATAAGCAGTTGATAAATACATACTTGTTCGTAAGCAGTCTATCAGGCAACATAAACATTATAATACTTAACCCCTGTCTTAGGGATATATTGCTTGATAGTTCTTTCTCATAAGGATATATTACACTGATGCATTTAAACTTATCTTCTTTAAATCTAACCTACATTGGGATGATGTATCGTATCTAACAGGGGAGGCCTTTTTCCCCAGGACCCATCCCCTATGAAAACTGTAAGCCTAAACTTAACGGGGATGCATTCTAACTCATTCTCAACTAATGTCAGCAATATAGGATAATTCACAGAAGTACAGAAATTCATCCTAATGCAGCATTACACCGTGCCTTGACTAACTTTGGGGCCGCCTAATCTTCCCCTTAGTATTGTACTCACTGTGTTCTTACCTTAAGTGATCTAAAAAGTAAACCTGGGTAGTTTGCTGAACGACAGCAGACTAACGCCATGTCTGAGTGGAAGCTTTGTCCATGTTTCTGATGTATAGTGTTACTTGGGGAGGTCCAAAGGGAGGGCAAAACACCCCCAGTGAGACTAGGGCACAGCACCCTAAGTCAGTTTAGGAAGGTAATGTCTGGTTAGGCAGGATATGGCACTCAAGAAGGTTAGGTTTGCTTTTGTTGGCAGAACTTGTTTCTGTCAGTCTCAACTGGCCCCAGTAACCAAAATTGATGTGATCGGGGTTTATTTTCTTTTAGAAATTTATATAAAATTTTCTGTTATTAAAATGTAATTTTTCTGTAAGCAACTTACCAAGTAATTACATAGCTATAGTTTCAACTCGCTTGGCGGCTTAAATTTTAAAAATCTCATTAACACTTCTATTGTTTTTGTGTAGGTGACTAGCCCTGTCCACTATTGGGGAACAAAGGAACAACACAGCTGAAGAGCTCAATTTGTTTTTGGCTTACGACTGAACATTGGTTGTATGAGGCAGCTTATTTTGATTTTATCACATTCTGGTTGAGATTTTCTCCGAAATTGGTGAAATATTCTTACCTTTGGTAGCTTTCGAGCTAGTTAGTGCTAGTTTAGGTTTTTACCTATGTTTTCATTGATTAGGCTATGTCGGACTGTAGTTCATCTAGTATTCATTATTGCAGCTAAGACTGCAAGACGAGACTCACTAAAGCCTCTTACGATTCCCATACTAGTTGCACCAACTGCAGAGGACAAGTGTGCACAAAAGATTTGACTTGTATTGAATGCAGGGACTGGGATGAGAGAAAACGGAAGGTTTTAAGAACAAATTTAGATAAACTTGAAAGAGAAGGAGAGAAAGGCGGCTTCTAGAGCCGAGAGTAGGACTTGAGCTAGCTTAGAGTCTACGCCCAAGTCTATTATGGTTGATAATGTGCCTATTGTCTCTTCTGTGCCTATCTTGTCTCCCATCACCAGCCCCCCCCTCCTGTACCACCTACTCCTTTGCCTGGCTGCCATGCTTCCTACCCTGATCCCATTGCCAGTCTCGACTCCAGATTTGACCAGAAAATGGATCTGGTAGTGAATACTGTGGCCAAATTAGGGTGTCTCCAAAACTCCTGATGGACAAAGAGTGTGTGTGTGTGTGTGTTTATGTGTAGATAAAGTGTCTAGTGACAGTGCAGTTTTAGTGGAGGAGGTGGCTACTTGTTCCGCCGACTCTCGTACATGAAGGTCCCTGTCATACTCCCCTAAACCTGGTAGTAGTCATACCTGAGGTCCAAGGAAGGTTGGTGGGGTTTGCCCACCGGTAGTGGCCCCCATTCAAGCCTGTTGATTGTTCCCAGGCTACAACTGACAGCCATTTGAAAGGCGTCAATGTGGAAGTGCATCAATTTTCCTCCAGTTCTGAAGGCTTCAGTCCTGAAAAGAGGCACCGATGCTGCTTTCTGAATGAATCTTGGCCTCTGAAGAGGTGTGCAGTCGATGCCGACCGCTCTTCTCCGCTGCCTTGTAAGTGGTTCAAAGAGCCTTTTCGCAGCCCACAACCTTCCTGCAGCGCTTGGGACAGTCCAGAGTATTTTTCACCCAAGCGCTCTGTTGTTGAGTGCCAGTATTTTGTGCCTAAATGCCTGTCTAGTTCTTGCAAGCGCCCATCTGCTTTTCCCAAGCACCCAGCACCAGCCCCCGAGTGCCAGGCTTAGACTAGGAACCTGCTACCTCAGTGTACGCAGTGCTTCTGAAGCACAGTGCCCGTATTCGTGGTCTCACGATTCATGGACTCGCCTATTCGGGGATATCTCTGTGCAACATATAAATGCATTATTCGCTGAAAACTTGCCCATTTGCTGTATTTTTCACTGAGAAGTATTCAGTAATTACTGTATTTTCATGTCATTTTCATGACTAAATGCACTTTTTTTTTATAAAACTATTAAAATACTCGGGTACCCAGGTAGTGCTCAAGTTACGATAATTCGCCATACGATAATTCAATGGGGTAAGCAATTAATACCGATACGACAATATTAAGAAAATATTTTTAAATTTCCCGCAGCCTCAGGCAGCAGCGTACAATCAGGCAGTGAGAGACCAAATTTTAATAGACCACCTTCTTTTCCTCAGTCTAGCTTTATCCCATCTAGTTAAAAAGGTAAAAGAGAATTATAAAAGTATTGTTAGTAACGTTATACTCTTGAGTAAATGCGTACAGCCATAAACAACTGAACGAGAAACTTATTTTGCTTATAACTGAATCGGATAACAGCCATTTTGCTTCAATTTCAACCATCGTGACGGTAATCAACAATTACCGTAGTTATAGTACAAATGAAGTTAAGTGGAATAGGACTGATATATTTGTACATTACACCCTTATTCAGTATGGATAAAAGATTGGCAAGGAAATATACTGTTAAATTTAAGCTGCAAGTTGTAGCTAAAGCTGAGAAAACCATGTTCAAGCTGGTAATGACTATATAAATTATCGTGCATCGTCAACATGGATGAAACTCGACCGTAATTAAAATTGGAGAGGAACTATTTTAATCAAAACTACTGGTCATGAAAGAACACAAATTACTACTATTTTTACGCCGATAGACGATAAATACGTTTAGCTCGTATTATGATGAAATCAAGTGAAAATAGCGAACGGAATCTTAATTTTTTTTTACACAAACATGCCCCCAAAATGGCCAACGTCATCTATTAAAAAAAAAAATAGCTAAATTAATTTAACAGTGAGATGTATTTAAGTTATATTTCAACTTGAAAACACTTCATATAATAATGAAAAATAACCTTGCCCCATATAGATGAAGTATCTAGAGATTCATTTATGCTAACTAGAAGCAAGAAAAGCTTTCGGAACTGAGTTAAACACAGCGAAATAAACTTACCGCGTAATCGATTTCCAAAGCAAACATTGATCGCTGTGATCACAATTTATAATACAAAAGCAATATAATATATACAGTATTATTGGATACAGTGAATTAAAGCATAACATTTTAAAAGATCCATGGAAAAGGTGCATATTCCTTATGTCGATGTTCTTATCATATTATGTGAATACAGAGTACAGTGTAATGTAGGCTAGGCTATTGTATATGTATACGAACATAGTGTAGGCTAAGCTAATTCTTGTTTGTTATTCAATTTCTTTGCACTGAGGCCGATTTGAGGAGGATCCAACTTGTACCTTGGGAAATTCATGAATCTGTTAGGACTTGAGGTTCCTCCTCATGGCTGAGTAGGAATGGCACTTTCAATAGATTGTTAGGCTCATTCGTGAGCTTAATGATCTCATGGAGAAGCTCCAAGTGTAAGACAGTCATTCTGACCGTCATGGTTACCATTTGATCATGGTTCCCTGTTGTCCGGCTAATTGAGCAAACTATTTAACTCTGTAGATTTGCTAAAAGGATGTAGAGGCTACTCTTTTTGGGTCGACTTGTCAGCTGTCTTGGCCTCCCGGCAACACTGTGGCTTGACTTTTGGTTGAACATGTTTGCTATTTCTCTGTCACTAAGTCTCAAATGCAGGTTGATAGGGTAAAACTCTAGAGGTAGCATATGTCAGAGGAGACTCAAAAGTCCAGACCTATGGGCAGACACTTCCTGAGAAGATGTCTCCCTGTTATGCTCTTTCAACAGGTTTTGGCAGAATAGTCGTCTCACTGTGGAACAGATCATCCTGGAGTTCCTCTTTATTCTCTCCAAAGAGGAAAGTTTAGGTATTAGTGGAGAAGAGGTTTTCTGATGACTGAGACACCTCGATCTACTTTACAGTCTCCTTCAAGGCGTTTAGGATGTTTGGGCACTGCAGCCAAGCTTTCAGTGTCCAGTATCAGGCAGGTTCAAAACTCCATAAAAGTGCCACAAGGAACCCAAGTTTCTTCATCTCTAAATGGCTGGGAGTCTTCCCATACCTTTTAAGCTGCTGTGGGTAGGAGGATGCTTGTCAGGACATAGGCTAGTTGGTAGTGACATGGAGCAGACCCCAGGGTAATTTGTTTCAACCAGAACAGTTACAAACTATCATGAGTGCCATCCTTCCCCCTTTTGGAATCTGATTCAGTTTCTGGCCTATGCTATTGGATCTACCAATGCTTCAGCCTTGTCAGTAGAGGGGAGGGTGAAGCTGGGAAAGATTGTGCTGGAAGTCCTAGATGGTCTTTCTCTGGGTTTGTATAAGTGGCTTTCTTGCTAAAGAATTCAACTGGGGTATTAACCAGTCATCAGCCTCTTTCTTGAACTGGTTTTTGCAACAGACACTACTCTAGATAGAAGCAACATGTTTTGTGTTGGATCCCATTAGAGGGTGGCTTCATGCTTTTGGTGGATCTGAAAGATGAGTATTTTCAGATGCCCATCCATCATTCCTCCAGGAAGTACCTCTTGTTTTGTCTGTGTGACGCTATCTACAAAGTTCAGAACCTTGTGCTTTGGACAGACAACAGCCCCAAGGTCAGTGTTTGCCTTGGTGTCAGCTTGGCCCTCGAGAGCTGGGTGATTCCGGCATCGGAGATGCTGTTGCTCAGAACAGAATCGGACGCCTTGTCTTTTGCCTCAACGTGGGGATCTGGATAAAATTGGGAGAAGTTGGATATCATGCCCAGGTAACAGGGGTCCATGCTGATAGACAACACTTGTGCCTTTGAGCCAAGAAGTGAGGGATGACCTTCCTTGGTGACTGGTTTGTACACCATGTTCCTGTGAGCGAGCACGAGACTAGGCCTGTGTGTTGTCCTTTCTTGGGAGAGGAGTCTTCTCATGGTTTCATGGGATCTGTTAGGACTGAAGGACCCTGTTCTGGCAGAACCTCAGCAAGCAGAGTTGGAACAGCGTTTTTGAGAGATCAACAATCCCATTTGTGAGCTACCATAGTGCCCCATCTGAACTGAATCCACAGTCTTGATCCAGAAGGGTGTCAGCTGGGTTCCCAGTCTGATTCCTTGCCTATGTGATCCCAGAAAGTAATGGGCCAGAATGGGTTGAACCCCTGAAAGCAGCCTGAATAGACCTAAATTAGAAGACTGCCAGTCCTTGAGAAATAGATTACTGTATAGTACCCTTGAAACCCAATGAACCATGGCCTTAAAATAGGTGTTTTTTCAGGTTTGCATATACAAGGAAGTTGTGGTTTTGGTTCATCACCACATCCAAAAAAGCAGTCTCTATCCAAAAAGGTACTGAAGGTATTGATTTAATTTGCTTAGGGTGATGATGGGTCTCCAACCCCATAATGCCTTGGGGCCACAAGTGGTTCAGTTTAGAAGCCCCAAAGATAGCCTGTCAATTCTTTTATGGTTCCTTTCTCTGTCATCAACCTCACCTCATTCCCTGTTGTGAGGAACTCAGAGTCCTTCACAAAAGTCTCAAACTGGTTGTCACCACACCTATTGTCAGTGAGTTTCAAAAATTGAGATGCCCCCATTAGATTATGTTGTGATTGTTGTCTAAGTTGTTATATATCTTTGCCCTCAACTGTCGTGAGCCAATTTAGGGTATATCTTCTTCCTGTATTAGGATCAAAGGTCAAATGGTGGAACTTTGGAGACTTAAGAGAACATTTACCTTTAGCATAAAGGGAAGGTGGCATTGTTTTGTTGCCCTTTCAACCAAGATTGGCAAGGGACTGAGAAAGACAGTTGGCATAGATGTTGCTTAGTGACCTCATGGTGGTCCTTATCTTTTGGTGTCTAGTTTGTCATTTGTCAGTTATCTCCCTGACTAGTGAGTCTATATGACAGGTGCTAGTCAATGAATCTGGGAGTTCTAAGGGTTCCAAAATTAGATAAGGACAGCAGGTTTTGAAGACTTCTTAAAATGACACCCTTTTTCTTCACTGTGTTGTTAGCTAAGGAGTATATTAGTATCATTATGGTTGTGATTGAGTGGAGGCTTGTGTTGATAATGAACATTAGAATTGGTGTGTGTGAAAGAAGAGTAATTTTGATTGTATCGAAAATTATTCAAATGGGAGCAAGATTGAAGATTTGCATGGAGCACAAGACAAAGAATGGCCAAATCTGCCACTACTAAGGGATTTACAGCTGATGAAACACTGTTTTTCAGCAACACCTTTTCATCAAAGCATCGGATGAAGGTGAAAGTTGGCAAGTGTATATTTTATAACCCTACCTAATTTTTGCAACTATTATTTAGTACCTAAGTCCAGTAGTTCTGGTACTTATCAGAGTAAAAGTGTGTTTCCTATGCCAGAGCCATCAAAATTGCAGGTAAGGGAATTGAACATAGTAGTGACGTAAACCTATGATGTCATGATGCTCCACCCACAGTGAAGAGATGTTTACATATGACATATTCACTAATTGATATTAGTACCCAAGGCCAAAAGAAAGAGAAGGTCTCCTCACTTCCCGCCAGATCACCATGTAGGCAGAGATTTGTCTGTCTCTTACTGTATCAGCAGATGAATTGCCGTAATGAGCAGGTACCTCTATGATACGTCATCGTCTACGTAGTTACCCCAGGTGTGAGGCGACTCCACCCAATTGGGTGGACCTTGTCTCTCTTGGCCTTGTTAGTACCCATCCTAGGCTTCAGCAATTATCAATGATGGCGAGTTGGATTTGTCATCGTCCCCTTGATTGCATTATCATTCGCAGTAACTTTAATAATATTATTACAGTATCATTATTATTATTATTATTATTATTATTATTATTATTATTATTATTATTATTTTATAGAGGTTTCATCGCAGCTTCCACATCAGTTATTGGGACTGAGTTGTTAGCTTGAAATTCTTTCATTTTCTTGATATTCGTATTGTTTCTACTTTACAAATAATTAATTTTATGTAATTATCGACATAATGAACCAGTCTATAGCTCATCTGTTAGATCTACATCTATTCAGGGTGGGAATACAAAAAGACAATCCGTTTTGTTTTGCCTCAGGTTTTGACACTATGGCCTTCTATTTGCAGCAAGTCAGGAGTGGTCACTAGAAGTAGAATTCAAATGAAAAGCAGTGATACCTCATTTCCCTCAATTGTTAGAGGTGTAGAGGTCAATGCCATTGTTTTATTTCAGTTAATGTAACCCATTGCTATTTTACTTTTTTTTTTTAATTTATACCATACAGCATCCTAAACAGCGCTCGTATACTAGCTGCAAATAAAAGATAATGGAGTTGAGATTTTGAGAGCAAGCTATTATTTACCTACTTAATATCTGTCAAATGTAACATGATTTATATTGATATGCATGGATAGGAAAATATATTGAAGTCAGCTTGAATGAGGAACACTTTGTGGGCTTGTTCCTTATGAATAGGTTTCATCTTCTGAATAATATGTGACTAATTCTTCATTATTAATGGTTTGCCAGATTGTTATTCTTCTTCTTTCTTCTTCTTCTTCTTCTTCTTCTTCTTCTTCTGTCCTAACGGCTGCCTCGGCTTTCACTATGTCCCACTTGAACAGATGTTGCACAGATGTGACTACAACATAAGTTGGCCATTATCATTACACACCAAGTCCGACAAAAAGATCCCTGGAGGGGACCATGAGAGTGTAACTGTGGCTACATTATAAAAAATCTGTATTAACACTGTATTGTCAAATTTGGATCACATCACTGCAGAAGAATATGGGAGTGTATATTTGATTGATTATACCAATAACAACTAGAAAATAACCCAATGCCTTGGTTAAACACCTAACTTTGTAAAGTCATTGGCCTTACTTCATGTCTGCTTCAATATCTACAGCTTTTTTAATTGTTCCTTGTCCCTTATGCATATGAGATTTCATTTTTGTAGCCACAGGACACCATGTTACTCCTCATCTTCCTTGTTCATATGATCCTAATGCACTTCATTTTCTTATTTGTAGTCCATGTCTTAGCTGCAGAGTAGTGTACAGGCCTTGTGCATGATTGATAAGTTTTTGCTCTGTTGAGGGAGGGATGTTATTTCCTAGTGATGGATGTAATTTCTTTCCACATCCAGTTTTTGTGAAAAATTTGTTAACTGTTGGAAGTTATGCTATAGAATTAACAGATTGCCAAGACAGTACTGCACATATTGTATTGCCTATTATCATCTGTATCAAGTAGAGAGATCAATTTGGTTATAATAGCTTATTTAGTTGTTTGGAACAGTTTAACTGTATTAAATGCAGTGTGGTAAAAATTGTATACAATATTGTTATTGTAAGGTATATTTTCCTGATTGGTTTTCTAAGGTGGACTTTTCTCCTTTTTTCAGCGTAAAGTACGAGGATACAACATAGCTCGTATGTACTACAATGTTGGAGAATATGAAAGTGCACGTCGTTACCTGTCAGAGTTTCTTTCAGTGCGCCCAAAGGCCAATGATGCACATCGCCTACTGGGACAGATTTTTGAGTCATTAAACATGAAAGAAAAAGCTGTTCAAGCGTACAAAACTGCGTATGAATTAGGAGAGGGCCAAAGGGATCTTGTTTTAAAAAGTAAGTTGCAGTTGCTCTTTAGAGTTAAGTTCTTCCTTTACAGCCCATTTACTATAAAATGCCTTTTCCTGTATGGAACTGTCCCAGTTGCACCAACCTGCTTTAACTAAACAGAATGTTTTCTCTGCTCAAAGCGGTACCCTCCTCCTCACTGCCTGCATCATTTGTCAAGAAATTTTGTTAACATTATTGAAATTGTACTGTATTGTTAACCCCTAGTTTCTGTTTTGATGCAACATCCAAAACCCAATACACTGTAGTTAAGTCAACAATGACACATTGAACATTATTTTAAAATAAAATTAAAATCTCAAGTTTTTGACAAAATCAGACCCCAACCACTCTTAGAGTCTGATGCTGAAGGAAAAAGTGCTTGATAATAAGGTGAGTGAGGGTTCACCCTATTGACGCACCTACCACCAGTTGACTACATTATTACAAGGTTTCAGTTACCGAGCCACATAATACCACAATGCACATTAAAAATAAGAAAATATTCTTGAGTGTGTAAATTCACAGAGCAGAATATACAGTACTGTATAGGGGTATTGATCTCCGTCACAACAAGACGCATCATTATATGTCATATTGGTTGGGCACTTTTTATTATTTATGGTGAGTTTATTAAAAATTTCTTTCAATGACAGTAACCATAGTCGTCATCAGAATCACAGGGTTAAAAAGTGGATATCAACCGTAATCAGAATCTCAAAGGTTAATCTTGTTAGAGAAGCTGGTTCTAATCCTCAGACAGGTGTATCCGTTAGAAAATTTGGCTATCATGGAATTTTTATTTGATTATTTTGCCTGTTACTAGGATGGAAGACAAGTCAAAAGAATAAAAAAAAAAGAGAAAACTTGAAATCGTGTACGTGGCTAAGGTTTGTATTGATGCCACATTTCATAAACTACTACTACTGGGTGTGCTTAAAATCTAGACACAGGCAAAATGTATATTTTCAGTAAAAAAACAAAGTAAACATTTTGTTGAATTTAAATACAGTATTTGTGCTCATTGCTCTTGGGAATAATCCACACACAGCAAATAGGCTTGCGGCCAGTATCAAACGTTTTGCTGGTTACACTTACAATTCACATAAAACAAAACTTTGTAGCTGACCAGCACACAAGTCTCCAGGGAAATGGTTGTTTTCATCCAGTTAGGTTAATTGTACTCTAACATAGAATATCAGGAGACTGCGCATTGGTCTTAGAACTATGAAGAATAAAATAAATAGTTGTTTAATGTGTTGGTATTCCTACAAACAGATTTAAGGTTGTCTGTAGTGTACAGTATCAGCTTTTTTAATACTTTTTGAGAGTGGTCTAGCTATGCAGCCCCAATTTCAGCCACTCTTGCATCTCTGGTCATGATCTAAATGTATCTTTCAGTTTGTGAATTGTACTGTGATGTTCCTTGTGATGCTTCAGTTCGGTTATACTGGGCTGATGAAGGGGATCGTCTTTTCCCACATCATGAGAATGTTATTAGATTACGTGAAGCCATCATTAGTAGTTCAAGTACTAGTTCCCGTGAAGAGCTGGAGAAGCTCTATTTTGGTATGTAACCATGTGTGTTTGTTGTATTGTGAGTTTGATATATTGTATGCCATGATATATTGTATGCCTTAGTTTAAATAGCTTTTTTCAGTAAATTAAATCTGAATTTGGGTAGGCATTGTCAAGTTTTTTGTAACATTTGTACATAACAGATGACTGTGCCATGGTAGGTCCTGAAAATATGACAAAGCAACATTATTGTAATTGGAAATGTAAAGAACTTAAGATTAAATGCAAGTTTTACAGTAACCTGTAGTATTGTGTTGTATGGGCAGTACTTTAATACTGTATATTTTTCAGATGAAATTAAGGCTAATCCTTTAAGAGTCAAGCTATATACAAGCCTGTTACAGTTGTATAAAGACTGGAAAGGCAAAGAAAAGGAGGCCTATAAATACGGATTCCAAATTGAAGCTAGGAAAGCATTTCCTGATTCCTTAGAATGGTATCAAGCCCTGTGTGATTCTAGTGAGGTAAGGAAATTTTGAGGTTTGGTATACTATGTCTATATATAATTATTATTAACTTGGTCTCGTAATAGATGTTCATTTGTTAACTGCTTTAATGTGTCATGTGTTGGATTGCAAATTACTTTTTAGCTTCATTACCTAGCAATTTTTTTTTCAGAGCTGCTCTATTAAAGGTATAAGGTACACTTGTGCTGAGGGCCTTAGAATATTTCAGGTAGAAATTGTTATATTTGGACAAATTAGTGTCTGTAGTATTAGTAAGGACAACTTGTTTAGTATTGTGATCATTTTCTTATACTATCATCATTAAGACAAGTTGTTTTTTATATATTTTGGTGAATTGTCCTTCCTGGAAGTGCATGCATATCTAAGGGCCACTTTTGTTTAAAAAATTTAGAATTGATATTTTCCAGTGAATGGTTAGTATCACAATCTTTTGAAATTTTATGTGTCCCACGGATATTTTACATATTTATTGCAGGTATATCGAAACATAGCTGATTGTGATGATGTTGAATTCCATCGCAACTATTTGTCAGTGTTGGAGCGTCTTGTGTATCTCACATTGGCTTCTAGCAGTAGTACTGCACTTCTATCACAGTGTACGCACATGGATGCATCAACACTATTACACAAGTAAGTGGGGTGACGTGACTAGACAAATGAATTTTCACATGTATATTTTACTGTGTGAAGTACACATAGATGTGTAAATGGCCATTTGGTCATAGCATGGTTTTTTCTGTAGACTTTTTATTTTAAGATTGTGTATTAAGAAATGTTTGCCTCTGAGGTTTTGATTATACAGTAATACCTCAAACTTACCCGAGGCTAGGTTCCAGAACCCCTCGTGCAAGGTGGGGATTTGTGTAAGTTTGGTACGGTAACTAAAAAAATGGTAATAAATGCTTATTTCTAAAGTTTAAACACTGAATATGACCCTAGTTTTGCTCCCAAAGTATTAGGCTAGCTTTTAAATAAAATTAAAGTTACAGTAAACCCCCATATATGCGGGAGAATCGTACCCCCATAGCTAAAATCCATGAATACTTAAAACCCCTCTAAAAACACTTATAACTGTCATTTTGATAGTTCAAACACAAAAAAAAACTCTACAAATGCTTATACTTCGAGTATTTTAATAGTTTTATCACAAAAAGTACATTTAGTCATGAAAATATGAAAATACAGTAATTTTAATGATTATTTCTTAGTGAAAAATATCACGAATGGGCGTATTTTCTGCAAATAATATGTATATGTGTTCCACAGAGAAATCTGCGAATCGGGAGAACGCAAATACGGGGGTTCTTAATACATTACCCTTAAAAAAAAAAAATAAAAGGTTGACTAAAAATAGAGTACAGTATTGTAATGGGTACTGTATTTGCCACACTAGCGCATTGTTTTCTTTGCGTCACTAGGTAAACTTCAATAGTCAGTCATAACGAAGGCACACAGTAAAATAAACGTACTTAATGTTCGCAGATGGTAAAGCTAAAATTCAACCAGTTCAGAATTATGTACTGTACAGGTAAAGACATGCAGAGAAATAATAAGTTGTAAAAATGTGTGTGAGCGCTAACATAAATGAGAGAGAGAGAGAGAGACATACATACGCACTTTAAAAATATTGGGCCGTAATACAAATTTTCCATGCTGAATTTCACTTAAAAGCATGATAACTTACAAAATACTTAAAAAATTAATCAAACACCTTCTGCAGGGTATCACATCTTTGAAAAGTGCAGTAACTTTGCAAATGGGTAACACATCTAAAAGTACGCTAACTGTACATGCTGCAGTTACATATGCTGTACATACAGATTGCACCAGCACTTTTCTTGGAGGTTAACAAAGTAATTTTCAAAGAATGACGCTAATACAGCTCTTAGTAATGTCTCTTGATATGTTTTAATATGTTAGCAAATTCATTTTATCAAATCAAATGAACAACCTCATCTTGAGATCACAAGAGGTCCTAGTGACTATGAATGGGCATAATACAGTTATTGCCTTTGTATCATATTTCTTTACAAAAATATAAATAATACAAATTTTCCAAACCAATTTTATACTTAGGATAATGAAAACTTATATGTGTACTTCAAAAATTAAACAAACACTTTCTGCAGGGGTATCATCTTTGAAAAGTGTAGTAACTTTGCGAATGGGTGTCACACCTTGTAAAAGAACACTAACTGTACATGCTGTATTTACCATTGTATCATATTGATGCATGTACAAAAATAAAAATAATACATTTTTTAATATAGATTTTACATGGAAAGATTAAACATAAACACTTCTGCAGGGTTTCTTGGGAATTTTACAAATTTCATGTCTGAAAAAATTGCACATGCCAATTAGTTAGGTCCCAATGAAAAGCGTGCGTGTCTGTGAATTCGTGCAACTCAAATTGCGTATGATTGAGGTATTACTGCATATTAATGTTTGTATATTACAGTAGTTATAAATCTAGTTAGTTAAATTGACTTTTTGACGTTCACTGTTTTACATTATATTCCACATAAAGAGGTTTACTCACTGGTCTGTTGAGGCTGCCTGATAATCATAATATTAGTATTTATGAATAATATACACTGCCATGGTCAGCCTGTAGTAGGAAATATTGAAGGGTTATGTAATGTTCCTTCATCCTCCAGCTGTTGTTGTTTGTCTTCTACTTTGGTTTTTACTTGTTTTATCATTTATGTTTGTCTGGCTGTACTGTAGTTACTGTGCCATAAAAGACTATTGCCTACATCGTAACTTTCTTGGAATTCCATAGTAGTGATACATGGCTTTTTTTATATCCATTATCCTGAGCCGCTCTGATTTCTGTCTTTTTTGTAGTCCTTCTTCACCAAGCTGTATATTGACAGCTAACTCTTGGTTCAAGTTTCACACCATATACCCCATAAGGTGGGGTAGTGCCACCAGTGCACCTCGTAGTATACTGTAGGCATTACTTAAGGTTCTTTGCTGCGTGCTTTCGACCCCTAGCTGCACCCCTTTTGTTCCTTTGTCTGTACCTCCTCTCAAATTCTCTTCAATCTTGCTTTCCACCCTCTCCTAACAGTTGATTCATAGGCAACTGCGAGGTTTTCCTCCTGTTACACCTTTCTATTCTCAATTCCCTTTCAGTTCAGAATAACCTTATAGGTCCCAGCGCTTGGCCTTTGGCCTAAATTCTATATTTAGTTCAATTCAGTTCATGCTTTGTAGGAGAATTTTTTGTCAGCCATGAGAGGTTAGTGAGATGATTGAATTGTCTTAGGTAAACTACTTTAGAATATTAAAGCATCATTCAGGAAAGTATTTTGTTTATACACATTTAAATGATTTTATTATACTTGCAGGTTTGATCAGGCATTAATGACATCACTGAAAATAGTTGGTGAAGATCAGGTCTTTGGGAAATTAATGGTTGGACAGCTATATATGCATATGGCTAGTATCCTGTTACATAGCTCAAAGAAGGTAAGATATATTGGAGAAATACTGTTTTAGGTGAAATTTTGTTCTGTTAGAATTTGGGGTATTTTAGACTTTTAATTATGGTGAAAAGAATCACTTGAACATAAATGTCAGAATTTCTGATGGAAATAAAACTTGGTATAGCTTAGATCCTGTCTATCATGCTTAATTTATAAGTGTATAATTGCTCTTTCTCTGATAAAATGGTTAAAGTTTGCATTTGAAAAGCTATGGTAGTAAAGTATATGTGGGGTGGGAGATAATTTTAAAGGGATATACACAGATGATAAAGACTGCTATTGTTGTTGGTGATTTGTTTTGTCATGCTAAAAAAAGTGCAGTTTATTAATAAAAAAGTGCAGTTTATTAATATCCAAAATCCTCAAGTCTGTTTACCTGATATTGTATGGTTTTACTTAAGTGCAATTTATAGATATTTATTCCTTTATTATCACTTAAAAAATTTTCTCAATTTTAGGAGAGTCTGTTACAGACCAATACAAGTGCTGGGGCTCTTCTGTTTCATGCTTGTCGTTTCCGACCATCTGAAGGTGGCCACCCATCTAAATCTCAGACCTCTCAAGAACAGTTTTGGTATAAATTAGCCTGTCACAGGTTGTCGCAGGCTTATCATGTCTTGCATCACATGGCCAAGACAGAAGGGGAGAAATCGCAGTTCCTAGAGACCATAAAGCAGAAAATTAGTAACACAGAAGCTCAGGCAAATATCTTCACAACAATATTTGGCAGTTCTTACAGTAATACCATGGAGAGCAGCTTCTTCATGAATGATGACAAATTTTACACTGCTGTGTTAGCATACCCTGAACCTGAGCAAGTTAAAAAGTGGGATTCTGGTGAGTATATTGTTGGTCCCTCAAGAGAATCATGTAAACAGCTTAAAGATTTTTTTTCAGTGATCTGTTAAAGTCATTTGTTCTTGTTAAATCAGTTACATTGACAGTTTTGGCCTCTGATAGGAAATGCAGAAATTATTAAGTTGAAAATAGTTGCTCTGGAATTACAAAATTGAAAATGAAGGTTAATTGCTGTTCTGCATTTCTCTTCTACAGTGGTGGGAAGTATGTACTGCTCAAGTTTAAGAGATATGGTATGGTTGTGTATACAGCAAGCACCAAGTAACCTTAAGGAACCGCAGCCCTACTACTCATTTGCGCTCTTTGAGGGCCTTCAGTTTTCATCAAATAAGATTAATACAGGGGCTGCAGAAACGCTATGCCATCTTGATCTCTTGGCGTTTTTGGTGGCTACAGTATTTTGTCAGAAAGCGGCTTCAAAAGATGCTCATGGTAAGTTCATGTTATTTGCAGTCATTCACTTTGGAAGGGGTTGGATGATTGTAAAAGTTTCAGTGATCATATTTGCTTAATTAAACAGCTACTTTTAAATCTTAGAAATAGTAATAGAATGACAATGGGTGTAGTAATGTGTAGGACTGGATGTTGCATGTATAGGATAGGTTTCATAGGTGGAAATATATTGGAAACGTGGGAAATTTCCTGTGTCAGATGCACATGCACTGCAGAGGGGAGTAGATTGTTGTTTTGCTGGTTACAGGGTTGCTTGGGATACTGTTTTTTTGCTGTTTCAAGGCATCGAAGAAAAGGGTTAAGGTGGTTGGGTAGGTTGAAAAGATCAAGATGGGACCATGGATATGAGGGGTGGTGGTAGAGGGAGGGTACCTTGGGGCTGCAAAAAAAATGATTGGGAGGGAGTGTTGGTAAATAGATCTTGTGAATTTGCAATGCATGTGATGTGTTTATTGGCTGGTGTTTTACTGCACCACCAGTATTTAGTTTGGTTCTCACTGAAATTGTTGTTGGGCTTCATATTCGTGTGAATTCCTAGTATTCATTTAAATTCCCTTTGGTTCCCAACAGGTACATGGTGGCATAATTTGCTAATTTTTAAGTTATGGATATGTCATGGCTCTGTCCCCTCCCCTGCAGGTGTTCCCTGTTTTCTTTTGACTTATGCAGCACTCCCTTAAGTTCTACTATGTTTGGATGTAGTTAGTAGGATGGGTAGACCATATAGGTGAGGAGTAGTTTTGAGTGTTTTACATGTTACAGTTTGGTAACTTATTGTTTTGAGGAATTTTTTTGGAATAGAACAGAGTATATGCTAATGCTTCATTCTTTATTGGTTAGTTTTATTGACTTACAATGTGTGCTTACATTATGCCGTACCTTGTCATTTGTGCATATAACTAGCTCTGTAGCATTGCACCAATTATTTGTGTTTATCAAAATGTTGTGCATTTAATGGGACAGCTGTCTCAAACAATGTGATTTGCTCACAACAGTTCCAAAACATTAAGGATGATTGTGTTGGCTTCTTGAGGAACTGTGTGTTCATAAATCAGAAAATGAGAAGGGATTAGTTAGACTGTCCTAGACTATGGATTTTCCATAAGTGAAAAGGGTCCTGCAGGTGCATTTCATTAATCATTTGCATTACTCTGTGCTTTATTGATCATTTGCATGTGGTGATACTTTCTATTATAATGGGCAAGAGTTGGCACCCTGACAACATCTTGACTGAGGCTTTTTTCATGCTGAAGAGTAGTACAGTATTTATAGGTGCCCTTTCAAGTGAAGTATATATAAGGAATTTTTATTTAACATTGCAGTTTTATTTTTGTTGTGGATTATAAGTTTTAGGCATAGGTTAGCAAAGGAAGGGTAATTCAACCAAATTTTGCACCACATTTTGTTCCCTTTCCACTCTGCTTTCTCTGTTAATGAGGGTTAAAGAGATGCTTTTAATTATGATGTCTTGTATTTTTCTTGCATCTTAATCTTAATACTCAAAAATGTAAAGTGACATTGAGTTTAATGACAATTTCATGGTTAAAAAGATGTTTTTGGAAATGTCGCTTTTTTCCACTAATATTTTATGGATTCCATTATATAAATATGTTATGGAAGGTATTATAGAATTAACTGTCAACTAAATTTGTTTCCTCCTAGGTCCACCTCCTGCATCCTTACCAACAGTTGTAACCTCTGTCTTGAACACAAGTGAGCAAGCTGAATGGTGGAATGCAGCATACACCCTCTTCACCAATCGTGCTCATCACAGATTAAACAAGTTACGTATGATCCTACAAAGGGGCCTGGAAGTAATCCGTGCTATAGGAAATCATGGGATTGATCTCATCTTGATGGCACATCTAGCCCAGTGTTTCACTAAATGGGTAAGAGTTGATATTTTTTGTAAAGTTCGGCAAAAACTTTTGTCTTGAATTTGTCAAATTGTAAGAAATTTTTGAAAATACAAATTATTTTGCTTTATACTTTTATCAGTATTCTAAGATTTGAAATTGATTTGAGAGCTTATGTAAGGGATATGAAAGCCAAATGCAGAAATGCATTAACTTTGATAAATAAGTTATCTCACAAATTGGGGAGCTGATAGATCAGGCTTGACAATGCTGTACAAAGCAACTTTTTTAAGAATATGGATGTCAGATGCACAGTTCAGCCTCAGAAAACTGTAAATCAGGGTCCAATTCATAATGAGGAACTCAGTGTGCTGGAGCTTTTAAATCATCCTTCTGTCCTGGTTTAAAGTGGTGAACCACCTGTAACTCTTCATGACAGTAGTACAGGCAGTCCCCAGTTAACGGCGGGCTCGGTTAACACCGATCCGGTTTTATGGGGCTTGTCTAGCGAGGAAAATCGGCAATATTTGGCGCCGAAAATTGCCGATTTCCACTTATTGGCGCTGATAATTGGGTATTGGCCCCAATACATACCTAATATAGGTGCCGATAACCGAAAATTGCCAAAAAAGCACTGAAATTGCCGACTTTTGTTTGAACCGCGATTTTTGGTTATCATCACACCCTTAGAAACGGAACCCCTGCTGATAACCGGGGACTCCCTGTAGTGTATAGTGCAGTCAAAGTACAGGCAAATGATTCACCAGCAAAATCTTTACCAGTTAGTCAATAGACATAGTTTTCCAATTTGAGTATATAATTTTCTCCAATAAGAGATCAACTTCTTCTTTTGATTATAAGATATGAACTTGCATACTGTACTTAGAATATTTATCTAAAAATTATACATATACCTCAGAAAACTGTAAACAGAGTGCAATGTAACATATAAGAGGTGAAGGTTCACACCATACAATATATACCAACAGATTGGGCCTATATGATCCAATCTCTATATGTGCAGACTGTAGAGTAAAACCAACAGTTAAAAATATTTTCTGCAAATGTTCAAAGCATAATTCTGACCAGTTTTGAAAAACCAGTCAGAGGAGTTGTTAATCCCCATCATTTTTCATTAACCCAGTTATAAAATTTTTCAAAACTGTAATTTAATTTAATTAAATAAAATCTAAGCTTTAATAAAAACTAAATGAATTAGCTCAGTGGGCTGGTTGAACTTCCAAATAAAAATAATGAATAGGGTTTGTTCCCAACTGCATTGATTATTGACTTTTGATTTTTGTCTGTCCCCTCCCCCTCCCCTTTTTATAGTGCCTGGTTATTATACTGTTTTATTTTTCTTTAATGAGAATATAGTACTGGATTTGACTTATGGAGCCTTGTACATATAGTTCACCCTAAGGTCAGGTTAAATCAGTGATATGCTAGCTCATTATCATAATTAATGCCATGAATTTTGTCCTTTGGGTTAAGGGAAAATGTCAGTGACGATGTGGTCTTTTCTACAGGCACAAATAGCAAAGAGTGATGGAAGTTGTCGCAGCGAGGTGGAAGCTTTAGAGGAAAGAGCCAAGCACTACTGGGACTGTGTATTGAGTTTGTGTCAAAAAGTTGGCCGTAATACCAACACCATTGTTCTCAGAAATAGGCTGTTTGTTGTACAAAGGTAATTAAATGTTGTTTATTTTTACAGTTTAGTGTACCTTTTGTACTATTTTGTAAAAAATCTTTGAAATTGACTTGTATTTGCCTATACAATACTGCTTTTATTTTATTATGCAATGCTTAGAAAATTTTTATGTATAGAAGATTTTAAGCCCCTAGTGCCATTTTTATTGTGTTATTGCCTTTTAATTGTCTGTATTGTAATACTAGTATACTACAATTCGTTTAATTTTTATCTGTTCAGTAGAGCTTTTTTTAGTTTTTTGCCTTTTTTATGAATTTTAATCAATATCTTGTTTGTATTCATATCAAGGTTTTCTCAAGATTATAGTATTAGCATAAAAAATAAATTTCATAGAATATTATTGTAAATTACAAAGTTAGTTATTTTTAATAACAAGCATCGGGGAGTAATGTAAAGTGTTAGGGTTGAAGTAGGGTGTTAGTGAATAATGATGTAAACAGGCCTGTTTATCCTAGGTAAGAAGAGCACCTTCTTCATAGTCTTGTCTATATATAGATATCTGTATTAGAAGGAAAGATAATAAAATACTGAGTAAAACAATAGAGTGGGTAAAGGTAAAGTTAAAGGCAGTGATAATGAGGCATTTTGAGTTGAGGCAGTGGTTGATGCATGTACCATTTTATAGTGGTACTTAGTCCTATCAATATTCTTACTCCTTGCAGAATAGAAAAAGTGGAAGAACACTTACTGGAGGCCATAGAATTGGTAAGAATTTAAGGTTAGTTATATGAAGAATTTTCTTTCTCTTTCAGTGAAAGTTTAAGTCCCAGTGAAATTGAAAAAGTTCAAGAGGAGGGAAAGTATTTCCTTGCTATGAGATTGGTTCATGCAGGAAAGAAACAGGAGGCCATACAAGCCCTGGGAAATCTGAAGAGTCCAGATGCTTCGTATGAAAGGGCAATGGTAAGATAACCTCCACTTATTTTAATTGCTTGAAAAATGGATTAATGTTTATTGTATGCTTTAATGATTGAGTATATGAGATATTGATGGGAGGTAACTTGATACACTTATAAAGTATCCACGTATTAATGCTTGCTTATGTTAAAAATATTTTAGCTCTACAAAGAACAAGCTCAGGGACTATTAACTGAAAGTTGTGCAGAATCTTTAACACCAGAAATGCGATCACAGTACACAAGTCTCTTACGGCAAGCACGAGATACTCTCTACCTCACGCTTGACAGACTACGCATGCCAGGTATGTATTGTGTGTATTAGTTAATTGAAACTTGTATGAAGCATTGTAGATAGTGGTGAAGGTTGTTTTATGCACCCTTTGCCCAAGTTAATTTACCATGTGTGTTTTATATTTCATTTGTTCATTTCTGTCTCTTAATCATCCAACTCGTTTTGCTCTAATTTTTGTTAATTAAAAAAAAAAAATCCTTCATGCAAGATCTATATGAGTCAAGAAAATAGGACATACTACACTTTTCAAGCTAATTTGTTGTTAAATTAATGTAGAATTGATGCTCTTATTTTGAAGTATCCTATCGAGACCACCAAGTCAGGCTACCTATCTCAAGGCTTGCTTGATGGATTTGTTCTTTAATGTATGGTAAAGTATGATAAGTATGATGAAGTATGATAAAGCTGAGGAAGTTGGATACTGAGGTGGAAAGGTATTGGGTCAAAAAAGTAAGAAAGAAGAGAATCTTGTAGTACAGTACCTATCCCAGTGTGCTGTGTATGGCATACTGCAGAAAGTCTTCCTTAAGGGGAATTAACAGTAGGATACATACAGCAACTATAGCGATTATTGCTCCTGTTTTAGTAACTTTGATATGTAAGGGGTTTTCTGATTACAAACTTAAGAGAATAAGTGAGCTGTATTGCATAAATGTCAGTGGTTTTTCTCTTGCTTGATGCATAATAAACCAAACCAGATGACTTAACTTTTATAGTGTTTTAATACTGATTATTAAATATGCGTGATGTATTAGGTGAGATAACTTGGTAACAAATAAGTATTTAGAATGACAGATCTGCAGTATAAGATATAGTCAACCCCCATGATGAAATGATCTGAAATGCCTTATGATCTAGAAAATCAAGGAGCAACATGAAAAAGGACAAAGAATAGAGCATTGATTTAATGAGCTTGAAGCTTAAAGGAAAATGGAACCTTAATTTGAAGTGGTACATTTTTAAATTAGACCTGATTAGTACTGTAGAAATTTTGTAGCTACTAGCACCAACACACTGCTCCAGTTACTATTTCCCCAAACATTCTTTCTGGATAAGCAATGATAACAGTGACATATTAATTGATATCAGTAATTTGTTATCTATGCATATTAATTAAAATGCATATTCATTGATATCAGTAATTTGTTATCTGTGCAGCCCTGTCCTTGAATAGTTATAGATAAGCATTTTCTTACAACAGGTGCAACTTAAGACAATGCAAATTTATGACAGCCCCCACAAAAAAATCCTCAGGTTACAAAACTTTATCAGGCAATGCTCACGGCTAGCAGTCCCAGCAATATGCTTTCTTTTGCCAACTTCTCCTGCTCTCATCTTTCTTAAAAATGTAACCTAAAAAAACTTATGGCATTATGATAAGAGATTATGACGTATGCTATGCAAAAACCATGAAAGTTAATAATCCTTCATAGAATAAATTAAAATCTGAAGAGTTACTATGGAAATGTATGAAACAGCTGAAAATGTGCTGTGTATGTGATATGCAAATATTGCAAAAACTTATTGGAACATTGACATGAAATAAGATAATGGTTTAGGTCAAACAGAGATCAGTGGCAGTGAACTAATATGATGTGATAATTATTAGAGTGAACTGAATAAAACTGATTGTAATTATGGACATTACTATTGGCCTGCAGATGAAGCATATGAATGAGGATGTAAAATTAGGACAGGTTACAAAACAGTATTGAGATGAATTGAGAAATGAAAGGTTAAGATGAAATATATCAATAGTGGTCGCTGTTTCCTATGAGCTTTCTCCACCTTCATTTGTCCAATGTATCCTGGCTTCTTAGACCTTTCTCCTGCGTGTCATTTGCTGTTTTATCCTCCCATCTGAAGTTGGGCCTTCCTCTTATGTTTCCCACCACCTCCTTGCTCATAACCCTTTTACGCAGAAGATCTCTCTGCATAACATGATTAAATCACTGTATTTTTCTTTCCTGGACCATTATGATACTTCCCTACCTTACCCGTTCCTCTAATATATCGATTTTTTATCTTATCTCTCTCACATCCATTTTCCATTGCTGGTCTGACTACACTTTTGTAAAACTATCCTTTGACTTCTGCACTAATCCAGTTAAGTGAAAAGGGATAGAAATAAAATAGTGTGAGGTAAAGAAAAAAATCCATACAGAATTCAACCTTGACCCATTTTGGTTTGCTGATTAAGTGCCTAATAAGTAGACTAATAATAGGAAAAAAACATGGTTGGTTGAAACAACTACTGAAAGTCAGTCTGGGAGTTATATTGCAATAGTGCCAAGATAACTAAAGAAAATTAAGTGTTGAAACATACATAGAGAATAGTGTATGGGAGCACACTATGTTACCCAAAGATGAAGTAGTCTAATATTCTAAGGAAGGAAAAAAGAAACCTTTAAAAATAAAAAAAATTTGAAAGATAAGGTCTTTCATTGAAAATTTTAAAATTCTAGGTCCAGATAGACATGTGAGACCTTATATACCTAAACCATTACAATGCAAAACTTCAGTAAGGAAGGAAGAAATGCTGCAGCAACTCCAGATGTGCATACTCTGGATCAAAAGATTGCACAACAAAATGAAACTGTGGTGAACCAAGTGACATTATTTGTGGTCAGAATCACTATTTAAGAACTAATGTATGTGTGCACATTATGTATACAACATAGAACTAAAGATACTTCGAAGGTAGAAGGTTAAAAATCTCTTGCCTAGTTACTGAGTAAAATTTTAATTTATTGCTCTTGTATCTGTGGAGACTAACTGGGTGTATAAGTGACTAAAAGTTTGTTCACATATAAGGGCTGGAGTTTACTATTATAATGATCATTTGTGTGAAGAAAAGACTGCTTTACTATTATACTGTATATTATTGGTTAGGTAATATTTTCTTTTCTAGCTGAAAAATTAGTAATCTAGGAACCAGTTGTGTAGGTTGTACTGTATGTTTGGCACAGCATCTTTGAAACCATTTGTTAGTAGTCCAGTGATTGAACTTGACCCAGGCCTCTTCATTATAAGGCCTGATGATTTTTGGAGGTGGGTGGGAACGCATGCCTAACATGTCAAAAGATATGGCAATCTATTGATAAAATAAGGAAATGAGGAAAATTTATAAGTAAGTTTACTAGTATTTATGAGCTTTGCAAATATTCAGTAATGTTTCACTTTTACACTCATATATTTCCTTACTGCTAAAAAGGGGGAAACAGAGTGCCCTAGTTTTCAAAGTCATTATATCTTTCTCTGCAGTTTTCATCATATTTGCATACTTTTCTCTAATATTTTTATAGTTATAAGAATTATAGCAAAACAACTTATGTTGAGAGCATTTAATTTATATGTTGAACTGTTTAATTCCAGACATTGACCGGTGTCATCCTCTAAACACAAAACTAAGCCAGCAGCTTGAGGATGTGGAGAAAAGATTATCTCATATCACCCTAAACCCAGATGTATCTGTGCAAAGGGAAGATGACACAGAGTCTCTATCTGATGATTCCCAGTCTCGTCTTGATCTCACAAATGGACACGTGAATAATGGGTCCCAGGCCTTGCACATGTTCAGCACTCCTGTTAGGGATAACAGGAATGGTTCTAGAATAACCAGACAGGTACAGAACTGCTCATTCAGTTTATATGGGAAATGAACTATAGTATATTCACTTTTGTATTTTTTGTTAGCCAAGGAGCATGCTCAGTGTAGAGCTGTTCATTTTGTTAATAAGGAGGAAATGAACTATTGTGTATTCATATTTCTGTTTTGCTCAGTGTTTTTCTCTACTTTTGTAGTAGAGAAAATTTAATTTATTTGGGTCATACGGTGACATTCTTTCAAGAAATGAAAATACACTAAATGATACAGTAAAGTACAAGTTCTGCTACATATATCATTAATATATGACAAGTCATTCTCAGTATTTTGTGTTATGTTTTCTTGAACATAATGGTAATTTAGTCATGATAATTTATAAATGTTGGAAGTAGGAAATGCAAGTTGCATGACATCAGACCACAGTAACACCTGGTAAATTAGGATTGTAGTCTTTTAGTCTGTGTAAATGTAAAATATTCATAACCTTTTTTCTCGTACATGGGGTTGATAGGGATCAGGGATTCCAGGAAGGGGTCAGTTGCATCATAAGTTTGGAGACCCCAGCTTGGAATACAGTTGCTTATTAGTTTCATGATTTTCCACAAAATTTTAGAATTAGTTAATAGGATGTATTTCAGAATTTGGTTTGGAAGAATTCGTCATGGTAAGAATCAGTTCTAAGTATGAGAGAAGGTTGTTTAGAAATGGCAGCAATTTTATTCATATGAGACTAGGTAATAAAAACCGATACAGCAGCATACAGATTTTGTACGAATTTTAGTACGTATTAGCATCATAATCTTCAGTTAGTCAAGCCAGGTTTTGACTTCTGGTTGTATGTAAAAACATGAAATGTTTGGTCTTGGATGTGGATTACCATAATTACAAGAGTGAAGCATTATGTTCTCAGAGAGCCAAATAAAAATATGAAATAGTTCTGTTCTCAATTGGCTGGAAGGACCCCATCAAGCATAATTACCCACATTTTTGGTCTCGGATGTCACCTTACTCAACAATTGTGTATCAGACAGTACTACTACAGTCTAGTGTACATTGACTGAGAACCACTGACTTAACTTCATTGTTCAGGAGTTGAATACTTTTCTATTGTTAGTATTAATTGTGTTCCAGGCATTTTCTACTTTATTGCTCAGTAACTGAAAATGCAAGTTTTCGTATAAGTAACTTACCATGTAATCACATAGCTATAGTTTCTAACTCGCATGGCAGCCTTTTTTTAAAAATCATCGTAGCACTTCAGTTGCTTTGTATAGGTGACTAGCCCTGACCACCATCGGGAGTACTGGGAATGACTTAGCAGATAACCTCATTGTGTTTCTGCCAGCTCTCGACTAAACATCGGATGTTTGCAGCAGCTCTTTTTTATTGGTTTTCAGTGAAGTATTTTTGCTTATTTTGAGTAGCCTTCAAGCTTTTAGGATCAGTTTTCTAGTTTTTGTTCTTATGTCTGATTCTTCTAGTTTTCACTACTGTAGCAAAGGTTGCAAAACCAGATTGATCAAATCTTCATATGATTCCTGTATAATTTGCAGTAAGTGTATGGGGCAGGAATGTAGTAAGGAGAAAATGTGTGCTGAATGTCATGATTTGGATGAGAAAAAGTGGAAGGTACTTAAATCTCACCTTGACAAGTTAGAAAGGGATAGGAAGAGGAAGGGGGCCTCTAGAGCCGATAGACAAGCTTCACTTAGCCTAGACTCTACGCCTAAACGTAGGTTAGAAGATAGCCCTGCTAATCCTTCTTCCCCTTTTCCTGCTTTTTCTCCTAGTACTAGTCCTCCTACTTTTCTTTCGCCTACCCCCGTGCCTGGCACCCTTGCTTCCGACCCTGATGCCATTGCCAGTTTCCAGTCTAGGCTTGATGAGAAAATTAACCTAGTAGTGAATACAGTGGCAGAGTTAGGGGCATCACTGAAGGTGTTAATGGAGAAAGTGCGTACAGATAAAGTGACAGTGAAGTGGAGTAGGTGGCTGCTCGTCCTACCAGTTCTCCAAGAAGAAGGTCCCTGTCCTGCTTCCCTGCACCTGGGAGCAGACATACCAGAAGTCCAAGGGAGGCTGGTTGAGTTTGCCCATGGTTGGTTGCCCCCCACAGTAGGGCCTGTTGTGCTTTCCCAGGTATCGGCAGACAGCTGCTGGAAAGGTGTCTCACTGGATGTGCACTAAGTATTGTCCAGTTCTGAGGATTCCAGCACTGACAGGAGGCGCCGCAAGTACTTTCCTGATGCATCTTATCCTCTGCAGAGGCATGCAGATGATGTTGGCTGCTGTATCAACCCACAGCCTTCCTGCAGTTTTGCTGTGGACCCCTCAGTCTCTGCCTTGGTCCGACATCCACTCTCTGCATGGGACAGCCCAAAGACCTCTCCTGAGCGCCCTTACTTGGCCCCCAAGCGCCCAATGAACTCTGTCAGGTGCCTGTCATTTTCATCCAAACTCGGCGCCTCCTGAGTGCTTGGCACCACTTCCCAAGCGCCTGGCGCCCTTCCTAAGCGCCCAACACCAGCTCCTGAGTGCCCGGCACCAACTCTTCAGTACCAGTCTCCAGCTCCTGAATGCCAAGCACCCGCTTCGAACTGTGGGTCACTTTCTTTAGACCAAGACGAGCCCTCATTTGCAACTATTGAACTGCAGTTAGCTGAGATTGTGAGCTTGCTAAAGAGAGTTCCATCTGCCTCCAAGACTTCTCATGATTTGAACCTGTCTCCGGCCTCCTCAGAAGAAGAGTTAGACCCAGAACCTGCCCCTCCTTCAGCCTATGCAGCTCTCCTTCAATATTTGCTGGCGAGCTTTCCCACCTTTCAGGTCTCGCCTGCCTCGACTTTCCTGATGAGGAACCATCCAGATGACAGATCTAGGTTCCCCAGATGGTGCTTTCCTTGTCTGCCAAGAAGGCACTCAAGGAGATTGGAGATTGGCTTTCTACTAAGAATGAGCAAGGTAGGGCTTCCTTTGCCTTTCGTCCCATGCGCTTAGTCTGTAGGAGGTAACCTTTCTCCTCCCAAGGGGACCTCTCTGGCCTCATCGACTCTTCTCGACGCTCGGTGTTCTCATCGGCGACAATAATATTTTTGTCAGCTGAACTGGACCACCTTGTCAAGGACCTCTTCAATGTGTTTGAAGTTTTAATTTTCTTTGACTGGGCATTGAGGATTGCAAGGACTTGGTGGGAGACTTTGCCTCGGACTGGCTAGAGTCCTGTCTTGTGCAGACAAAGCCATGAGGGATGGCTCTCTTGAGCTTGGGGCTCTTTTATCTTTGGGGGAGTTGAAGAAAAGAGGATTATGGTGCTCCTTTACCACTAAAGGAGTCACTCAGACCCAGAAGTTGGCTCTTATATTTTCACTGTTGGATCCTCATTACCTCTTCCTTCAGGATACTGTGAGGGATAGTGCTTGGGACCTCCGAGAGAAGTCTACAGTAATACCTCGATCCTATACGATTCAAGTTGCGTGAATTCACAGACACGCAAACTAATTGTCATAGGCGATTTTTTCACAGATGTGACATTTGCGAATCCTTGAGAAACCCTGCAAAAGTGTTTTACATTTTTATGTGATTTATAAATTTTCAAACTTTTGTGCGTAAATTAAATAACATTAAATAATAAAAATATCTCTCTCTCTCTCTCTCTCTCTCTCTCTCTCTCTCTCTCTCTCTCTCTCTCTCTCTCTCTCTCTCTCTCTCTCTCTCTCTCTCTCTCTCTCTCTCTCTCTCTCTCTCTCTCTCTCTCTCTGAGATGAGAGAATTTTTATGGTTACATGTATGTTGTGTGATAAATAAATGATTTACCAAATAATAAGTACAGTCATGCTTCGAACTTACGCGAGGTTAGGTTCCGGAGCCCCTCGTGCAAGGTGAATTTTCTCGTAAGCTTGGCATGGTCTTTAAAAATGCTAATAAATGTTTATTTCCAGAGTTTAAGTACTAAATATGACCCTAATCATGCTCCCAAAGTATTAAGCTAACTTTTAAATGAACTAAAGTTAGTGTAATTTTATTTAAAATTTAGCTTATTACCCTTAAAAAAGAAATACAGTAAATGGTTGACATAAAAATTGAGTATTGCACAGTTTCATAATAGCGCATTTGCAGTAGGTGCGTACGTATACTAATGTTACCCCTAATTCTTAGGATGCCGTTTTCTTTTTCACTTAGAGTAAAGCCGTTTTCTTTGCGTCATTAGGCAAAACGTCATGCGTCACAGTCATAACAAAGGTACAGTTCCCTAAAATATCGAAAACATGTACATATTGTTCGTAGAAGATAGTACATTTCAGGTAAAATTCAATCAATGACGTACAGAGAAATAAGTTGTAAAAATATGTTTGAGCGCTAACTACGAATGAGAGAGAGAGAGAGAGAGAGAGACATATACTGTAATACAGTAACTGTACTGCACTGCTTTTGTATCGTATTTATGCGCAAATATATAAATACAAATTTTCCATTCTGATTTTACACCTAAAAACACAAGAATTTATAAAATAGTACTTAAAAATTAAGTACACTTCCTGCAGGGCTATCATCTTTGAAAAGTGCAGTAACTAAGGGTATCACATCTTGTAAAAGTACACCAACTGAATGTGCTGTAATTACATGCACATACAGATTGCACCAGCACTTTTCTCCGAGGTTAACAGAGTAATTTTCAAAGAATGACACTTATACAACTCTTAGTTACATCTCTGATATTACATTAACGAATTCATTTGATCAAACGAGCGCGACTGAACAACCTCAGCTCAAGGTCATGGTGACAAAGACTTGTATGATATTTATGTACAAAAATATAAATATAAATTTTCCACATCGATTTTACAGTTAAAAGCATGAAAACTTATAAATGTACTTCAAACATTAAATGCATTTTCTGCAGGGGTATCATCTTTGAAAAGTGCAGTAACTTTGCAAATTGGTATCACATCTTGTAAAAGTACACTAACTGAATGTGCTGAAATTACCTTTGCATCATATTTATGCATGTACAAAACTAAAAATAATACATTTTCCATACAGATTTTACACATGAAAGCATGAAATGCATTTTTCATACAGGTTTTACACATAAAAGCTTGAAATGTATTATTCATACAGATTTTACACATAAAAGCATGAAATGGATTTTTCATACAGATTTTACACATAAAAGCATGAAATGCATTTTTCATACAGATTTTACACAAAAGTATGAAATGCATTTTTCATTCAGATTTTATACTTAAAAGCATGAAAACTTGTAAATTACCTCAAAAATTAAACATAACCACTTCTGTAGGGTTTCTCAAGAATTTTGTGTCTGTGAAAAAATCGGGTATGCCCATTAGTTAGGTTCCAGTGAAAAGTTCGTGTGTGTGTGTGTGAATTCGCACAACTCGAATCATGTAAGATCGAAGTATTACTGTACTAATTTTCAAATAAATAATAATAATAAAACTGTAATTACAAAATTCAACTTTTCTACAGTAAATTGTGATATTTTAAACAATTATCATTTCCCAATCTTTTGTGAAACCTTTGAAGAGAGGGGCGAGGGCAAAGCTGTCAAATATGTCAGTTGTTGCCCACAGTGTGTCAAAGGATTTCTATGTACTATCTCTCTCTCTCTCTCTCTCTTTCTGTTTCAAAGTCATTACCATGCCTTAACCCTTAAGGGATGCGATAAATATATGTTAAGCACGCCCCTAGACTGGGCAAACTTTAAGGCTCTGGGAAGAGTAGGAAGCTCTCTATTCTGTTGGAGTTTTCAGGTATTACCTGAGCAGGATTGGAAGCACAAGGGGCTATTTGTAATCTTTAGTGTTCTGACAAGGACCCTTTTTCTCCCTTTAAGAACGCATTATTGTTGTTCTTGTATGGGCTTGGTCTATGAGACCATTCTTAGTTTCAGGAGAGCATGGGGCCTGCTTTTAAGTGAAAGCTAAAGACATCAGAACAACTAAAACCTCATTAGCCTTCATGCACATATACCCCATACGTCCATCCTGCAATCATCCTACTGGAAGCATAATCGATATTTGCCTCTCACCTCTTCTGACAAGTTTAGTGTTAAGATTTTTTGCAGTACCTTGCAATCATTAGTAACTAGCTTGGAATGGCAGAAGGAAGCATAGGATTTTCTCCTACTGTCTCTTCACCTTGTAATAAGGTGCTGATTTTTGTGAGAGCCAGAGGGTACAATGTACCTGAAGCATTGTTTGTTATTGTGGTACTGTGCCCAGGGCAAGGGCCCTTTTTTAAGTTTTGCTAGCCTTCGGTTGACTCTTTCGTTGCAAAACTTCCAATTATGCTTTGCTAGCCATCAGACCACTCCTTGGCTGCAAGGCTCCGACTTAGGTAGAGGTGCTCCACGGCTTTACCGCCACGCCACTGCAGGTTAAATTGAGCATATACCAGTGGCAGTTTTCTACTGCAGGCCCTCTTAACTAATAGGGAACCACAAGCATATTATTCAATGCTAGCAACTTTTTCTATTTCAAATTCATTATATGACTTAATGTTTTGGAGTAGAATATGTCCATGTATCCCACCTCCTGTCAATGTGGGAATCAGCAATGTAATTACTTGGTAAGTTACTTATATAAAAATGACGTTTTTGTGATTAAATAAAGTTTTATATATGCTTACCAAGTAATTATTTACATGATCAGAGCCCTCCCTACTCTCCTCTGATGGACATATGGCACAAACAGAATGAGGTTGCCTGCTAAGTAGTTCCTGGTACATGTGTTCCTGTTAGTGGGTGGGACCAGTCACCTGCTCTAAACTTCTGAAGTGTTTCCTGTGAATTTTAGAATTTGAGCTGCCGAGCAAGAGGAAACTATAGCTATGATAATTACTTGGTAAGTATATATAAAACTATTTTATCATAATGTCATTTTTTTTATTTTTAGCCTTGTCTATGTTTTAAGTAAGTTAGTACTAAGTAATTTATAACTGTACCATTACACCATTCTCATTTTGGTAATGAAGAACCAGATGGTTCCATTGCCAGTTCAGCAGGCCAAGCTTTCTTAAATCAAATTAGATGGTATCAAAACAAGTTCAATTTTTATGATCATGCATCTTGTCTTGGCAGCTTGAACTGTGAAGATGGAGAGTTGGCTTTTTAGTTGTGCAGTCTATGAGCCAGATTTAAAAGGATTCTATGGATTTATGTATAATAATGGTGATTTGGTTATTGTCTTGTAGGAAGCCCGTCCAAGCCCAGAACGTTTAGATGCACAAGTGAGGGCATTGACTGAAGTTCAGGAGCACAGCTTAAGAAATCTGGAAGAACAGAATAGCGCTTTGAGATCTCAGAATGAAGAATTAAGAAAGCTCTGTGCTACCATAAGCAAAGAGTCTAACCACAGTGCTTCAATGTACCGTGAAATGCTGGAGCAGAATAAAACTTGCTCTCAAGAAGCATTAAATTCAATATTGACTGCTATTCATAATCTACAGGTAAGTGAAAAGTTCAAGGTTTTAATAATGTTGAAGTATGTAGATTATAGACTATGGTTTCTGTAGGTTTTTTGAGCTGATGGTAATGTCCACAGCCAGTATCATTGTTGGTTCAGTCTTCTGATTTTCGTATGTATTGTTCTAGTAGAAAGTAAATTTAACAATCTGGACATTTTCAAATTGTGTTATTCAAACATCACTATCTTGTATGGTTAAGCTAACCATCGAGGCAATAAAGTCAGTGGTTGCATTTCACAAAAGAAAAGCCAAGTTGAAATTATAGGTCCTTAAACTTTTAAATGGTGGTTCCCATTTTACCAGTCATGATTGATTTCAGTGATATCAGCAGATATTACCCACCAAGTCCAAAATTCAGGCTTTAACTCTCATAGATGTTTGTTAAATTATTGATCATTTTGTTACTTTTTATTTATTTATTTTTTTATTTTTTTACTTTGCAGACTCATGTTTTATCTATAGCAGAGGACTTGTCTGAAGTTGTCAAAGCAATGAAATCAGGGCAGAAGGTGAGTCATATTTGATTGTGCATTAGTGCAAATGTAGTTTGCATGGTAGTGATTGTGAAAGGTTGCCTTTTGATTGTTGAAAGTGATTGGGTGATAAAACTTAAATGTAGCTGTGACCATGAATAGCATTCGTTCTAATGCATCATTATAAAATATCTATTGAGGAACTTAATTTTCCCTGCGTTAGTGTTTTATGTTAATAACCTCTGATTGTACCAATTGCTAAATCTTGTTCAAATAGGTGTTATGTTTAAATGCTGTAAGTCTGGTTCATTTCCCTTATTGAAGGTGTATGTGGGGCTTGAATAATCGTTCACTGGAGTATTGCTTTCCGAATTTGGGTCTTACTGCTTTTCTTTCTCTCCTTGAAAAGAATGAATCTAACAGGAAATTTGTTTGATGATTGATTCCACCTGCCTTGTCATGTATGTAGCGTAGGTGATTTACTATTGGTAATTTCAGTTATCTGTTGCAGTATTATAACTAAAGAAGCTTCACATTTCAGGAATTAAATATATTCTCTGTAGATTTTTCTTAGACTAAGGCTATCAGTATTTTATTTGAAAACACCTTCTCGATCAGTGTAATCCTGATGTTTGATAATAGCACCATACCAAAAGTAATTTCCCAGACTATCAGTAGTACTCAGATAATGATTTTGTATTATTTCCATGCAGCTGTTGGAGAAACCAGATGCCAAATTAGAGGAACAGGTTCCTGTTGAGCTTCCAGCTGCGGGTAAGTTGTTTTATTTTCTTGTTAAGAGATACCATTGCACGTAGAATATTATATTGCTGCCAGCCATCTGTAGTGCCAACTATTGTTTGTTCATATGCGGAACAAACCTTCGGTCTTAATGTTAGGATAAATATTCTGACGCCAGTGGGAAACTGGTTAAAAAACAATCGTATATGCAAGGAATCTATGGCATCTGGCATCTAATACCCAGATGAGGTGGTAGCGGGTCAGAGACCTAGCTGGAATCTAGTGACGCATCAGGCTTTCTTCAGCTGCCTTGGAGAGTGGATGTTCGCTTTTCCTCTCCTTTCCCCAAGCCGGTTTTTGTCCTAAGCCTGTGATACCTTCTGGTTGTGTTGTGTGTTTGGGTGGCTGTGTGTGTGTGTCGTGGTGCTGTCATGTTGTCCACTAATTGGCTTGAGAAGCCTCATGAGCAACAATGCTTGTGTCCCTGCGTTCCAGGATTTCCTTGCTCCCACTTTCTGGCTGCTTCTGAGATAGACCCCATCCTACTTGCAGTAGGTGTCATTCTAATTATTGTAATATTACCATTCTGTGCCTGGAATGTTGTTCTTGGCCTGTTGTGCAAAAGTATATCTTAGTTTAACCAGACCACTGAGCTGATTAACAGCTCTCCTAGGGCTGGCCCGAAGGATTGGATTTATTTTTACGTGGCTAAGAACCAATTGGTTACCTAGCAACGGGACCTACAGCTTATTTTGGAATCCGAACCACATTATAGCGAGAAATGAATTTCTATCACCAGAAACAAATTCCTCTTGTTCTTCACTGGCCGGTCGGAGATTCGAACTCGCGACCAACAGAGTGGTAGCTGAGAATGGAACCCACTCACCCAGCGAGTTGTGCAGTAGACGTATTCCATCTGCTTCATCATCCGTTGATGCCTTTTCCCCTTCCTTTTCTTCCATTGATTTGTCTTTGGAAACATCAGGAGTTGGTCAAGGTGATTTTATGTACCATGCTGAACCCGTCTCTGTTGGGGGGCGGGAGGATGTTTCTCCTTCAGGGAGGGAGGAGGCAGCGCCATCTTGTTCTTTAGCTTCAGATGTCGTGTATTTGGGCTTCCGTAGGCCTACTGGGGGTTCCTTCTCTGGATGACCAGTTGTCGCATTTCGTTTCTTCACACTTACCAGTGTTGGCCCCCACAGAAGTACCCCCTCCTCCCGGCCTCCACTTCTTTGGTTCTCGTGTGATGCCACCTAGCGGGGTGCCTTCTGTACTGACTGCGCATCATCCTGGGTCGGCTATACCTGTAGCAATTCTGTCGACTCTGGGTCAGGCTCGTGCTCCTGTGACTTCACTACCTACAGTACGTCCTCTCTCTCTCCGTGACGACGTTATTCATGATGTCATTTCCTCCAACTGCTCCCATGATGTCACAACCAGCTACTGGTTGTCAGTCCTTCGGACTCTTTTATACAGACTGTGGTGGACAGACTGGACTCTGATTTTTGGGAGAAGTACAGTGGTCCTTCTGTCAAGAAAAGGCATAGGCTTCCATCTTCATCGTCATCTTCATCTCCCCCTCTTCATACTCGTGTGAGACATTGGAGGATTGAGAAAAGTTTCTCACTCTGTCGTCTGAGAAGCCAAAGACTGTTTTGTCAGCTTCTTCCCATGGATGTGTGTCTCCAATTCACATACACTGACATATTCGTGACCAGGTTCCTGTTGATAATGTTCACTGCACTGCAACCCCTCAGAAGTCTGCGTCGGTCTTTCGTTCTTCCCCTCCTCATTCCGTACAGGTTCAGCGGAAAGATAATAAGACTCCGATTAAGGATTTTGAAGGTGGTGGATTCCCTTATTAGAAGCCCAATTATTCCAAGGCCTACAAGACGTTGCCCTTCAAGGTTTAAGGTTTCCTTTCTGATTATGACTGTGGTTTCCTGGCTTCCAAGAGGCCGAGGCGTTCCATGTCTCACTCGCCTAGAAGGACCCTCGTACATCGTTTGTCTTCCCAAATCCTTGGATGTAACTTGTCACGTCCTAATGTTCGTGCATCGGTGTCTTGTTCTCCTGGAAGGTATCATCTGTGTTGTGTGTCTTAGCCCGTTTGCGTACCTGACTTGTTGGAGCTGAGAGCCGATGCATGTCTGTCTTCCCACATTTGTGGATGTGGCTCATCGATGGCAAGGGATGGCCCATGTCCTTCTGGTGTTCAGGATCCCTCTCTTCCATGTACCTCAGGATGTCAGCTGCCTCTGCATGAAGTAGATGAGGGGGAAAGTCAGAAGTTTCTAGCTTCTTACAGGGAGGTGGTTGATCTCATTTGTGAGTTCAACAATCTCGCTGAGAAGTCTGGGACTCATGCTCCTATGACTCCTACGGGCATAGAAACCTTGCTTGGTTCAAAGGAGGTTGTAAGGACTTCTTTTGAGTTACCGTGTTCCAGACATGCTAGATGTGAATTCTTTGGTTTTGGGACGGGATAATTCTCTGCGTTCCAGTAGATCCTTCAAGCTTCTTCCCCCTCCTCTGATTCATCATAGGAAGTATTACTCAGCAAGTCTTGTACCTCTGTTGGGTAGACAGCTCAACTCCGATGTCATTCGTTTGAAGCCTGGGCTAATGCTAGATCAGGTAGGACTGACGGTCCTTCTTTAACCTTTCAAGAAGCATCTACCATGGAGTCTACTGCCTCTTCTGCCTTTCAGACTGTCTCATGGTTGGATTTATGGTCTACAGTGGTTGCTAGGATTTTTTCTTCCTGTTCTGCGAGAGATTTGTTCGAAAGTCCGTCATTCATCAGGTTACTTCAATCTGGTGCTAAGGCCATATCATAACGTAGGCCAATTGAACTCTAAATTGTGGGCTGACTTCTTACTGATGAGAAGGGATGCAGCCCTTTCTAAAGTATCTAGATCAGTCGATGCGGACTCTCTACTATCTTTATGGAATGGAAATCTCCTAGGATCACAGCTTCTGCCTGAGGAACAACTGCAAGCTGCTATCATCAGACGTCGAGCCGACACTAATGATCGACTTGTCCAACAGGGAGTGGCTAAGTCTTCGTCTCAGTCTCGTCCTTCAGCTCCAAGACAGGTTAGGCAGTTCCCTCCAAGGAAACCTTCAATGCCTTCGACTTCAGCTAAGTTACCCAACCAACTCCATCATCAAGGAAGCAGCCTCAGCAGCGTCCCTTTCGATCTCTCCCTTCAAAACCAGGGAGGGGGAGTAAGGGCAGGGACAGGGGAGGACATCGGTAGATTGGGCTCCACTCCCCACTGGTGGGGAGGTGCCTGGCGAGCCACTGGGCCATGTGGCAGTTGCAAGGAGCGGAATGGTGGGTAGTGGATGTCCTTCAGGTAGGATATCTACTTCCATTCAACTCCCCTCCTGCTCTCTCCAGTCGTCCTCTCCTACACCTGACTTAAAAACCCAGAACTCTCCGAAGCACTTAGCTCTCCAGGAGGAAGTGAAGAAGATAATTGACAAAGGAGCAGTGGAAAAAGTAGTCTGTTCTTCTTCAGGGTTCTTCAGACGGATTTTCCTGGTACCAAAGGCCACTGGCGATTGGAGACCGGTGATAGATCTCTCAACTCTGAAACTTTTTGTCAGGAAGACAAGGTTCAGAATGGAGACGAAACTTTTTGTCAGGAAGACAAGGTTCAGAATGGAGACAGCCTCGACAGTCTTAGCAGCCATAAGAGACGACTTCATGTTGACTGTAGACTTGAAGGACGCCTACTTTCAGATTCCTATCCACCCTTTGGCTGGGAAGTTCCTCTGCTTCAGTCTTGGGGAGCAAGTCTTCCAGTTCAAGGTTCTTTGCTTCGGATTGACAACAGTGCTGCAAGTGTTATACAAGGGTCTTTAGCCTAGTGTCGACGTGGGCTCATGCTCAGGGGATTTGCCTGTTGAGATATCTCAATGATTGGTTGGTCTTAGCAAGTTCCCGGGAAAGGATGGTTTGGGACAGGGACCATTTCCTCCAGTTTTGTCACATTCTGGGTGTCGTGATAAATCTGGAGAAGTCCAATCTTCTTCCCAGCCAGAGGATTCTATATCTGTATGGTAACAGACACAACCTTGTCGAGGGTTTTCCTGTTGGACCAGAGGATTGAGAGGTTCAGAGCAGTAGCTCGCTTCTTCCTTTTGAGGGAGGAGCAACCAGCTCACCAGTGGCAAGTAGTTCTGGGCCTCTTGTCTTCTCTGGAGAAGCTGGTCCCTCATGGGTGTCTACATATTTGGTCCCTGCAGTGGAGACTGAAGGAGTTTTGGTCCCCAGCAGGAGATTCCCCTCAGCTCCAGGTCCCTATGTTGGCAGAGGTGAGAAGCGACCTCCTGTGGTGGTTGGATGACCAGAACCTGACTGTGAGAACTCCTCTTCATTCACCCCCTCCAGATCTGTGCTCATCGGGAAGAACTCCTGACTTCGTGGATGTGGAGCCCTCAGGACAGGCGACTCCACATCAGTGTGGTGGAGTTGAAGGCTGCCTTCCTGGGTCTTCAGGAGTTTCAGGAGAGGTTGGTAGCTCACTCCGTCATTCTGATGTCGGACAACACTACAGTGGCAGTGTATGTGAACAAACAGGGTGGGCTGGTATAACGCCAACTTTACTCATTGACGGTTGAATTACACCAGTGGGCGATCGACAACTCGGTGGAGCTCATGGCCAGGTACATTCCAGGCAGAAGGAATGTAGTGGCCGACAAACTAAGTCATCAGGGACAAGTTGTAGGAATGGAGTGGTCTCTGCATCAGGATGTAGTGGACAGGCTGTTTCATCTATGGGGGAGACCTACGTTAGACCTCTTTGCCACATGGTTCAACCAAAAGCTAGAGGTTTATTGTTCGGTGGTCCCAGATCTGTTCCCTGTGGTGGAGGACACTCTTCAACATCCTTGGGACAACCTGGAATTTTACGCCTTCCCTCCTTTCTGCCTGATCTGTCATGTCCAGAACAGAGTGATGAGTTCCAAGAATCTCAGGGTGACCCTAGTAGGTCCTTTGTGACCTCAAGCAGAGTGATTCCTGTACCTTCTGTCTCTGCTTTCAGCAGCACCAATCTCATGGAAACAGGTACCACCAATTGGTAGGGTCCCTGTCTCTTCACGGCTGAAGGTTATCCAGTATCTCTTATGAGCGGGAGCTTTTATGGCAGAGCAGCAAGTTAGATGTCTGGCTACCTCAGGAGATCTTCGTCAGCCGTTACCAGGGCAAGTGGGTTGTCTACTGTAATTGGTGTTGTCAACGGGGTTTCTCTCCACTAAGACTTCCTAATTTATGTTAGGACAGAGAAAGGCCTTCTGTTTCTGCTATTAAGGGCTACAGGGCTGCTTCAGGATTAGTTTTCCGTCTGAAAGATGTGGACATCTCTTCATCTTGGAAAATCTCTATGCTGTTCAAGAACTTTGAGCAATCTTGTTCTCCTAGGGAACTCAAGCTTCCTACGTGGGACCTAACTCTGATACTGGGTAGTCTCACTCGAGCTCTGTTTGAGCCACTGAGTCAATATTCAGACGGGTTTGACTTTGAAATATCTTCCTCCTGGTCTTAACTTCTTCGAAGAGAGTTGGTGAGCTCCATGGTCTGCATTATGATGTCAAACACACCATGGGTTGGGGGTTGGTTGCTTTCGAATTTGCCCCAGAATTTGTGGCTAAGACTCAAAATCTCTTGGTTCAAGATGACAGATTTGCCTCACTCTCCATTCCTTCCCCTCAGAATTTTGTTGACAGCAATCCTCAGGAGTTACTGCTTTGCCCCGTCAGAGCACTGCGTTGTTACCTGAAAAGGACTCGTCACCTAAGACTTGGGTGCTGTAGACTTTTCATTAGCACAGTCCGAACCAAGAAAGATGTGTTCAAGAATACCATTTCGTTTTGGCTACATGAAGTTATTAGACAAGCCTATACCTCATCTTCAAGTTCTGTCTCCAATACTGTACTTGCTAAAGCACATGACATCAGAGGAATAGGCTCCTCTCCGGCATTTAAGAATGCTGGTTCTTGGCTTCGTCAGACCACTTTCACTTCCTTCTACCTGAAGGACGTTGCCCACAGGTCCTTGGACATTTTTTCCTTGGGTTCAGTGGTGGCTGCTCAACAGGTTGTGTAGCTCATCCAGTGCCCCTGCCAGGACCGTTTGTATCTTGCCTAAGATGATAGTGTGGAAGAGAATGATTGAGATCACTGGTCTCTTTTCTTTCCCTTTTTCCCCTTCTTTACCTATGGGCTGTTTTGAAGAATAACACATCACACGCTGGAACTGGCTTGATACAGGTGAGTGTTGCAGCCAAACTGTTACAGCATTTAGATGTTCCATACAACATACAAATATGCTTCTCAGTAGCCTTTACTTCTCTCTCCAGGAAGGAGAGTGAGAAGTGATAAAAACCTGTTACGTGTGGCTGACAGTGTTCGTTGCTTGAACAGATATAGTTCTCTTTGACTTCTATATATGAATGAATCTAACAGTCTGCATTGTATTTTAGCCCAGCAACCTGGGTGCTAGATACCCCTCTTATCTAACAACTCAGAAGCTTAGGTCTCCTTCCTTAGAACCCTAATTTCTAGGAAGGTTGATTAGGTGTGCTGAACCTCCAGTCAGTTCAGGATTCTCATACCTCCCTCCAAGTGTAAGCGTATCGTAATGTTAAGACTGAAGGTTTGTTCTGCATATGAATAAATGACAAATTTTTAATTTGTATGTTTCATAGCTAACAAACGTTAGGTCTTAACCTAGGCTGCCCGCCTCTTATGTCTTATCCTGGGTTGGAAGAAAGCCTGATGTGTCACGAGGTTCCAACTAGGTCTCTGACCCACTACCACCTCATCTGCGTATTAGATGCCAGATGCCACAGATTCCTTGCATATACGATTTTGATTGTTTTTTAATCGGTTTCCAGCTGGCACCAGAAGATTTATCCCAATGCTAAGACCTCAGGTTTGTTAGCTATGGAAAATACAACTTCATTAAAAATTTGTCATTTTGACAAGCACTCATAAGTGAAAAGTCACATTTCATATTCTGTTTTTTTGGTAGAAAGTTTCCTATCTGGAATATTTTTCTTTCAGCTGCAGTTGTCCCTCCTGGGTTGAACAACTATTATGTCAATTACTATGACCAACAAGTACCGTATTACAGACCTTCACCAGGGTTCTTGAGATTCCCACCTTTCTCACCACCATCAACTCTAGCAGAGCAGTCATACAGGTTTGTTGCTACATCCTTCATGATGTTGATATAGACATAAGTAGTAGGGATGAAGATAGGAAAAACACATTTTCAAAAAAAAAAAGGCAATATATATAAAGGAAATGGAGGTGCATTGTTATAACAATACAGTATTCCATTTATTAAAATAATCGGGAAGTCTCATTAGGTACACATTTGAACAAGAAATAGCAAAGCAGTAAAAATTATCATTATGTAAGAATGCTTGTAGATTGACTTGGACTATGAGTTGGATGAAAGTGTGTTCTGGTAATTTAATCTTTCCTGCCACATGCAGCCATGACAACTTTGGGAGCTTTTATTAATAACACTAGGAGTTATAATTTAAAGGGAAGAACTGCGAAGAACTACAAACATGGCAAATAACTGGTGTATGTTGTTAGTTACAAAATTATTCTTCTGCCAAAGCTACCTCATTTACTTGCTATATGGATAGAAATATTTATTTAGCAGAGAGAGGTTTTAGAAGATGAATATATATATGTGGATGTGATTTCACAGTACATTTTTATCTCTCAGTATAACTACCAGTGTTGGTCAAGCCCCAGGAGTATCCACTATAGCACAAGCTAGCGCTGCAATTGTAACCCCTACTCCCAGCTCCCCAGCCACCATTGTGTCTAAGGATCCGGTGCCATCTTCACCAGCTACTGCTGGCCTTTCCCTTGCTCAGGTATGTTGTCAAGTATATGTTGTCAATAATACTTATGTACTTTAAATTTATGTAGTTTATCATGTTCACTTTAAAGTAATCTGAAGTGACCTTGTTTCTGTATCAGGCTCCAGTTTTTATATGTTTTGATGATTTTGCATTTTTAAATTGTCCATAGGTTTTGTATTGTCAATTGCTGTTTTTCCTACAAGTACATTCATAGATGTTGGTTTTTAACAAGTTTTTTTCTATAGGGTATATCCCATACAAACTTCAGTAGTCTTAGCTGGACCATGGCAACAACCACATCAAGCACCAAGAATATCTCTGGTACTGTGGAAACTACAAGTGCTCCTGCTCACAACTATCAGATTGCTATGCCAATTACTTGCACTGCACTAACTCCTCCTCCAGGATCTACCCCAGGTAAGAGAGGTTTTTATTTCCTGCACTTTTTTTTTTTTTCTTTTTTTTTTTTTTTGCATCTGTAATTGTGCTTGGGAAGATAGGTGGATTGCTTTTCTCTATTGCCAACCATTACCCTGAAATAGAATACACATCACTTACAGGTACTTTCGTGAACTCTTTGTCGTTTGCAAGCAGTTTTTTATGTACTTTTTAGTTTTATTGTTATGGTGAAGTCATTCATTTAAGATCTGAAAGAGATTATTGTTTAGCACTTAATTGGGAGGTAATATCATCAAGTGACTGGTTTGTTTTGGTGGTCATCATGCATGATGGTTATTTTGTCCACTCAGTTTTTTTATTGGCACAACCTCATTTTTTTGAATGTGAATATTTTCTTGTTAAATTTGCAAACTGGTTTTATTTATATTCATGTAAAGAGGAAAATACAATTAATATTTATCCTTTAACTAGCTGGACTACCTGTACTTGTGAGGCTCGCAGTAATTACCTGGTTATATAATGGTAGGAGTCTTGCATGAATATCCCTTGTATGGGGATTTTTCTTCACTGTGAAGATTATTTAATAGGAAGTTAGGTAGGTAGGAAAGGTACTAGGCAGTGGAAGTTGAAGAAACATGAAGATCTTGATAAATTGTAAATAGATTTATGTAATGACATGGATATTTCTTGATTGTGTACCAGCTGTCACAGTGTTAGGCCTTTTTTGGAAATCATTTCAGTGGTGAAGATAGGAATCACTAAATAGTTTAGGCAAAACAAAAACTGAAATGTGTGAAGCATATTAAACACATTTTGGAGTACTAAAGATTTCACATGTGTAAGGGGGTATAGTAGAGACACTGAACCCTTGGTCATTGAGTGTACTGGTTGGGATATGATTTGTGAAAAAAGCAAAAGGTAAAAATAAGTTAATACAATGCAGTATTGAGTTAAATCTAATTATATTTTTCTTTATTGACAATTATGGATAAAAGTAAAATACAAGCCCATCGTTGCAAATTGCATTTTAAAATGGCATTGTCTGGGATGGGGTATTACAAATGAATTAACTTTACATTATTCTTTGTGGGAAAAATTCGCTTGGTACTAAGTGTTTTTGGCACTTGCTGTACCTTCTGGAACCAATTAATGACGAGTACTGAGGTATTACTGTAATAAGGTTACAAGCTGCTTAATTTCTAAGGATGTGCAGAGCTACAACAATAAACACATTGGTTGCTTTACTTCCAAGGACTTGTGTTGATTCTCATCCAAAAACCTCAGCTGCTCCACTATTAAGGGTTCGATCTGTTCCAATATGTGCAACCCAAACCACCGTCATATTTTAGATTTGAATTGCTTTTATGAGTATGAGTCATTTTTGCTCTAGTTATAATCTGAGTTGTGCTCTTGTTATTAATGATTCCAGCATTTCAAGACCTGAGTTTTTCCAGTGATGCAAGTCACTTGTAGTAGGGATTCCAGCAGCTTCGAGAGATAAGACCAGATCTGTCTGTCTCCAGTGTGACTGGTAGTGTCTTCATCCTCTTCAAATTCCTCATTTGAGTCAGACACCACAGGCCTCTAGTAATCTGCAGTGACCTTAGGTGGGCACTCTTATACATTGGCAGTGCTGGAAACGGTGGGTTAGAATCTGTTTGAATGAACTCCATCTAGTTGATGTTTCAGACCCATGGCAAGGTGAGACCACCATTGGCAAGATTCTAGATTGGATTTATTGCACTTTTAATCTTCAGAGATGTTAGAAGCCATGGAAGGTGGTATAGGTAAACCAAAATGTCGTGGCAGGTGACAAGAGGTCTGGTCAGAATGCTTCGTATTTGAATCTAAAAGTTTAGGACTTTTTCCCTTGTAGACACAGGTAAAAATCTCATCAGCTTATAGTAAAGCCGGATAAGTTCTCTACTGGATGGCGAGACCAATCCTCTTCCACCCACACTTTCACTTCTTTTTTTTTCTTTTTCCCTCTTATTACAAATGGTTTACATCCTTAAATGTAAGTGCGACATTGCATTGAAGCAACCACGTATTTTAAAACAATGTTAAAATTCATAATGTCTTAAAGAATTGTTGTCTTTTTATTGTATTCATTCTTACATTTAATGCAGTTATTTCATATCTTTGTAATATACATTTTTCATCTGTATATTTTTCTGCCTTATTGAAAAAGGGTAATGATAACTTGCATAATAAGATCAAGTTTTTTTATTTAATACATATAAGAAGAAAAGCAGTTTAAGCATATAATGAATAATAAAAATTATATATTTTACAATCAATAAAATCCGTAGACATTCAATCGTCGTCGTCATCAGATGCGCGTAATTCAATTACAAAAGACTCCATTAAGTGCTCCACATAATCATCTCCTTCAGAATCTTCCATCTGAAGTTTTTTCACATGCTTTATAGCATTAGCCCAGTTTTCCTTAGTGCCCTTTTGAATGGCTTCTTGCAATAATGGTCTTAAATCTGCCATTTTAAAATTATTTCTCTGAGAGACATAATTTTTGACCTGCCCCCAAATCATTTCTATGGGGTTATATTGGCAGTGGTACGGAGGAAGCCTGACGACCCTGTGGCCATGTTCACGAGCCAGCTTATCAATGACATATTCTTTTTCTGTTCGTGCAGAATGAATCTTCACCAATTGCAGCAACTCACACTTCCGCATGTCGTCTGTCAGATCTGCCCCTTTCTTGATTAGCCATTCTTTTATTGCATTTTTTTTTATCAGCTGTCGTCGGTGGCTTGTCAGTAGCAACAGAATGGTGCGAGGCATTGTCCATGACGATGACTGATGAAGGAGGGATGTTCGGGAGTAGCTGGGATTTGAACCAATTTTCAAAGACGGCGATTCATTTGTTGCTGGGTAATCTCCGTCATTTACCGCCTTAAAAATCAATTCTGCATTTTGGACGAAGCCTTCCTTACTGCCAGCATGAAGAATGATCAACCTGGCCCCTTGCCAGTAGGGGTTAACTCCTATTGCTTTTTTCTGTCATTGGTAGTCCAGCACTTTCCAACGGTATAATTTTGGTTCAACCAAGTTTCGTCAAGGTAAATAATTGGTTGATCTTCATTTTCTTGGACCTTTTTCATAATATGTAAAAATTTGGTCCTTGTAGCTGCAACATCATTCCTCTCTAATAAAAATTTTCTGCTGTTCACTCACCCATAATAAAATCCGAGCTCGTGTAACAACTTCCGAAGAGATTCTTTACAACCTTTAAAGTCAATATCTCATCGGGCTTCTTCCCAGATTTTAGCAATAGTAGGTAAATCCTGTCTTGCATAAAACCTTAGCACTATTCGTCGCAATACACATTTATCAAAATCATCCAGCGTGGTTACTGTACAAGGACGACTTCTTTTCCGGTCATTGAACGTTGGTTCTCCATATTCTTTTCCGGTATTTCTCCCTTCCCTGATGATTCGTTCCATACTCCTCCTTGGAATTTTGGTAGCTTCACATGCCCGATCGTAAACTCTTGTCACATGAGTCAAGGGCCCATTGTTTACCTTTTCCATCGCGAAGTAATTGTGTACATGATATACAATTGACCTGGCTGAAGCAGGAAGAACACGTTTCTCAGTTTTTTCCGCTCTTTCCATGTCTGAAGCAGGATGAACACGTCTGCAAGTACCTTCTTTACAGGGTGAGTCGAGTGAATGACAATGCACATATACAAATCGCTGTCATATATAGACGGAGATGAGAGACAAAACTATTTTTATGGTTTTATAATGACGAGTTAAATCCTAATCGCTAGGGTGGGGTCGAGAAAAGAATACAGTTCTGCCAGGTCTATTTATCCTGTTCAATCTCAGCCTCGAGGTTAATCCCTTGTTTGTGACTTTACCTGTGATCTGTCATTTACTCTACTTTGTTTTCTAAAGAAACAAAGAGTAAATTTTGGTTGTTCTAATGATTTTCTATTCTGTGATTTTTGGATAATCACAGATCTTTAAATAATGCCATAATTTCGAACCATTTGATTATTGTCCATATTGCATTTTAGCTGTTCTTTATATACGTTTGTGTGTATACTATACCCTATCGGTTCCTTCATGCCGATTTAAATCGTTGTCCCCCACGATGCCACATGCCCTACCATTAAAAGTCCTACCATTATCTGTTACCCCTTTTAATTCGTGGGTCCGTTATTGTCTCCTGAGAGCCAATACTTCTGGGCGATCCCTATTGACTCGACTTTCCTCTGAAAAGCTCTCTATTCTTCCAAGCCTCTGTATTTCCATAGGCCTACTGAACGTCCACACTTAATTTATACTTAGTTTTGTGTTAATTTAACTATATATATATTTGCAAATTCCAAGCTTGCAGAAGCTCTCCCATTTGTTTTTATATATATGTGTGTGTGTGTGTGTGTGTCTTTTACTGAATGCATATGAGAGAGAGCGAGCGTCATAAATATACATAAATTATACAAGTGGAAATAATCGGCAAAAATGAATCGGAAACCAATTATATTTACGTTGTATAACTTATGCTACCTTCATATATTACAACATGATTGGGAATATTTGATTTGGCATCGGTCTATATGCGCACACAAACACACACACGCAAAGGATACTCAAGGTCACATTTAGAAGAAATGAAAGCAAAATCCGGGATAAATACAGAGCGAACACTCCCTCTGTGTGCTTAATCCGCCTTTACCGCTGAGATTTTAGGCTTAAGGAGGTCAGTTTCCTTAAGGGTAAAATGACCAAAGGGATCTTAACTGCGAACGATATAGTCCGGGAAAACCGTCCTCTCACCCGCCACGACATTTTGGTTTACCTATAGTAGCTGTGTACCAAACATCATAATTGCCAGTCAAGGTGGGGATTCCTGTCAACCTTTGACCTCCTTCTTGGCATTCAGGCAGACATATAGGACAGGATGAACAGTGAAGATTCTGGCAGAGGACATGACACACCCATGTTCCACTTCTAGTTTTCCCTGCTGGATTGGAGATTGAGGTGGTTTTGTAGAATTGCCGATTATTTGACTTCGGCTTCCCCTTTTCCTTTAGGTATTGATGCCCTGTCATGAGAACGTAATCAGTTATTTCATCTCCCACCTTATCGTCAGCCATGGATGCAGATATTTTAGAAATGTATGTGGTAATTTCTTGCCATTACCAGCTGGTAAGAGTATGTCAGTTGAGTAGACCAGTCAGTCAGGAAATATCTCCGTGGCAAAAGGGATTGTTTGCTGAACAGGTGTTTGAATTTTGTACTTTGCATGATGGTCAGTAACTTGGCTAGTGTCATCTAAAGAAGAGAGCAGCTTTTGGGTTGTTGCATGATCTGGTTATGCCCTTGGAGAGAATTGTTTTTGTCCAGCCAGGTGGATGTCCACCTTTTCCTAGAGTCCCAGATTATTTAGTGATGTAAAAAAAAATACTTATGTAATTGGTTCAGTGAGAGAAGCTATTATCGTGTCATTGGTCCTCAGCATATTTTTAGTTCCCTTAGGATCATCAGGGTCTTCTGTTTCAGTCAAAAAAAGTTACGGAGCCACAATATCTCATCTTGAAGCACAATGTATAGATCTTTGTTATATGTAGAGGGAAAACATTTATGCCAACATTTCGAACAAGGAATCCCTTTAAAGAATGTTCCAAATTAGATCTCTCTGTTTAGGAAGTCTTTCTAAGATCTAGTGGAGCGAAATTTCCCTATCATATTACGCTTAGGGCTAACCTTCCCCTTCCCCTCAGGATGATATTAGTATCCTTAAGAAAATTTATTAAGCTCTAAAAGTTTTTTTAATGTTAGCAGTTAAGAGCAGAAGTCTGTATGTATATCTTTGCTGTTGACTTCTTGAAGACCAAAATTTCAGGAAAAGGAGACATTCTACTGCTCCCATTCCCTTACTGACACTTTTGGGCATGCAAATAGCAGTGAAAAGTGCCTTCACTTGGTTTAGGCTTACCCTTTGGTTTTATTGGTATGCCGCTGGCATGAGGACTCAAAGCTCTTCATGTTTTTCTCTGTCTGTGGGTCATACTAAGAAGCAAGTTTCTAAGATAATTTGATTTTATAAACTTTAATTTTTAATGCCATTTTTTTGGCAAGTTTGTTAGGGGTACTAAATGACATTTGCAAATTTTCTAAGTAAGGCAAGTCAGAGGTGGTTGGATACATAGTTAGGCCATGTTGTAGAAGTGGGACATATTGCATGTTTCTTGAGGTATTTTTGGCAGTTAGACCTAACTAACTCCTCTCCACATTCCTATTTCCTCATCATGTCATTCTGTATGACTGAAGACTTCTGTGGATGGTCTGCTTGTATGTTGAACATGATGGTAAAGCTTCATATTGTCCGTGAATATGTTGAATTGGTGTGTACATGCCCCTCTTCAGGATCAGCACTGTATGTATAGGTTTGATGTAGAAGCAAACATATTACTAGGTCATTTACACACAGGCAAGTTTTTTATGTCTTATCAGTGTTAGTAGTGCCTGTCATCTTAAGTACCAAGATGACTGTTTTCGTTTGTTATAGCTTATGGTCTCGGCAACTCTTCCTCCACACCAAAATTGAGATTTGGTTACTAAGCTTGTTACTAAATTAAGTTTTGAATAGAAAAAATTTTTCATAATGTAACTGAGAACATTTACCCCACTGTGCTCCACATTCTTAATATCAAAAGGAAGAATGAGCTGGGTAAATGCTGCTGGGAACTGATGGATCTGATACTTACTCATAACATTACTTTTCTACTGCAAGTAGCTTGTCTTTGGAGAATTTTTGTTTGGGCAACATGGGACAAATTAAAAGGGGCACTAAAAGTAAGGGTTTTTTTAAAAAAAAAAAAAAAAATTGATGGTGACAGCAAACCTGGCGGCATTGGATTTGAGCTCCCAACTTACGAATTAGGTGTTCGGGGAAAAAAATCGGCAGCCAGTGGGAGGGCCCAGAAAATCACCCAGAGCGTAGGCAAAGACTGGACCAAATGGGAAACCAGGGAGAAAGTATGCAGTGCACAAGACAAAGGAAAGTACTTGCGTGATAGCATTTTTGTGATAGATATATGGTGCTAGTCCTGTTGGGTAAAACTTTCATTCTGAGAAGGCTATGGAGGTTGCATCATCTCCGTTGTGTTGTTTAAGATACTGTAGCGCATAATGAAGGAAAGGAGGAGATGAATGCGTGTATCAAAAGAATGAATAAGACAAGTGGAGTCAATAAAGAAAATGAAGTTTGGCAAGCAAATGAAAGAAGTGTTTAATGTAACATTAGTAAAAAAAAGACAGAGAAATGTAGGGAAATGATGATGTACAGAAACCAGTTGAAGAAATGAAGATCTCTCTCCAGGTTTGGGAGAAAACTAGTAAGGTAGAGAATAGTGGGAGTTTGTCTACAGGGAGAAGAGGTGAGGGACCGTGGGTGGCATTAGTTTAGAACATTAGAGGAATGAATACTTGGAGTGAATAAGATAAGAATCTACCTTGTAAAGGGAAGAAAGAAAATGTTTGGAAGTGCAGAATGGAGGACAATACCTAAATACTTGAAAGGCATTTAATTTAAAGTTGAAAATAGAGAAATTAAAGATTTAGTGAAAGAAACTATTGGAACAGTGCAGATAGTTTATATTTTGAAAGCCTAATAAATGGAAGAGAATGAATAGTAACTTTGGGATGGTGAAATGACCAGGGGAACCAATAGAGAAGTGAACATTGAAGAGGTTGGGTGAGCTATAAAAATATGGAGAATCGTCAAGCTGGGCAACCATCAAAAATGCCATTTAACTGTGATAGATGTTGAAAGAAATGTTAAGAAGACCTTTGAAAATTAACAATAATCATCTTGGCGCTAAGTCAGAAAAATCACCTGCAGAGGTGATGTTTATAACAAGGTAGCCAGAGGAGAAGTACCATACAAAACAAAGAAACTTTGAGATCATGAGAAGTCCTTTGACAGTGTGCCAATAGGAACAAGCAAATGGGTATGATTTATGAAGGTAGAGGGTACCAAAAAGATTTATTATTTAACCCAAGATCACTAGTGAAGGGGATAGCTGGGATTTCAGAATGAGATAAATGTTGGTGTTTGTCAAGGATCAGTGTGGACCCTTTTATTGTTTTGAGCACCCAGTAATGGAAGAGATTGCAGAAGAACCTTCATGCATATGAATTGATGTTAATATCAGAGTCAAAGGAAACGGTTTTAGTAGTGTTTAAAAGATCGGAGAATGGATTGGAGAAGAGAGGGCTGAAAATCAGTGTAAGCAAAACCAAAATTACTGTCAACAAAGGAAAGGAAGGATAGAGTACTGATGTCGAAAGTGTATCACATGATTGCTGTGGTAGAGATGTAGGGGTAAATGCAACACTGCATTGATTGCAACAGGTGCTGTCACGTTGATCAAAATTGCAAGATCTGAATGAGGTAAAGTATTTTCGGTATGTGGTGTAGCAATAAGGGCGAGGAGTAAAAAGATAGAAGTGGATTATCTGATGGTTGAGAGGCATATCAAAATAAGATATGGAATGATGAGTGAAATGCATAAATAGCTCAAGTACACTGGTATGATTTTGTCCGATGAGAAAGTAGCAGATATGTGGGTGTTCAAAACCTGAATAATTTATTTGGGATGATTTGAGGAACAATTGGAGAAATGGCAGAGTGCCATCAGTGGGAATGCTCATACAATTTTGAAGATGAAGATTTGTATCTGATATGAATTCAGGCAAAAGTAGTACAGGTTACTAGTGAAAGGAAAGAACTCAATGCATATCTAACCCTGTAATATTTAAAGGGAAAACTAATTGAAAGGTATCGGTGGTGGTGTGATATTCAAAATTTTTATGATTTTTTAAAGAAAATTCTAAGGCCATAGGTTGTCTGTGTGATGTAACTACTGTATAAACATTTTAATGGTATAAAAACTTGAACATTTGAATTATTATAACTGATGCTGTCACTAACATTTATGGTTTTGCTTACAAGTAATTATTAGGTAAAGTTTTGCATTAGTTTTTTGTTTAAAAAATTTTTGAAGTATGTCATCCATTCTTTTTGGTAAATAATGATAGGTTTTTGAAGCTTGATGAATTATTTTATCCCTGCAACAAGAAAACTGTTGCTTTTATATCAGTTCATATATATGGTTTTAGGTATTAATTTTTAATAATTAATATGGAAATCGCATTTTTAGTAAATACAGTGTTTTTGATAAAGCTTTTATGCTTCCCACAAGGTGAAATTTCAGTTCCCTTAGTCATTTTGTTGTATAAATTACAAAGCAGTTGACAAGTATAAATGCTTAGTGGAAATGGTTTAATTATATTAAAGCTATCAAAAAGTTCTTAAAAGGAGCAACAATGAAGAGTATGTGGAATCTTGGAATATGTTCACTAGTCTCCAACTGTAGTCAGGTCTGTCATGGGATAAATTTTCTTTGATTGAGAGGTAATATTATTTTAAAAGTTGCTTATAATTGAATTCACCATTGAAATGTAATGTTTCCAATTGTCATTTGATGTGTTTTGAACTCTGAAACTTTTGTTGAAAATTAGTTACTAATGTGCTAACCCTCCCATCTCATGCACGCACACACCCATAACATTTTTGGGGGACCTCAGTAGAAAACAGGAAGGTTTGGCTGGCAAAAAACAGAAATAACTAAATGAAATGTGAAAATGCTATTGCAAGGACACATCCTAACCATGGGTGCTGGACAGGTTGAGGTGTGATGCCTTTGTGCCCTGCCTTTTAACCCGTTCAGAAATTAGGACAGTGGTATTTACAGGAATACCTACGTAGCTGGGGAAGGATTCTCTCTCTCTCTCTCTCTCTCTCTCTCTCTCTCTCTCTCTCTCTCTCTCTCTCTCTCTCTCTCTCCAGTTATTGGTAACTGGTAAAATTTTACTGGGATGTGTTCAACACTATAATATAACTTGAAGTAACATTTAATTTCTGTAGTTTTCCTAAGTAAAAAACTCAATCTGAATTTTACTGCATTTTCATTAAATTAAATATGTGAAATTCAGGGATCCTATAGTTCAACAACAGTAAGAGCACCTAGCAAACGAAACAAATAATCGCGTGTAAGTTATGCAATGAAAATGTTACAAAGAGCATTTGTCATTGGCTGATGGTGATGACATTACACAGAAAGACAGAGGGCAGCACATTAGACTAAATAGAACATGAATAATACTTCATCCTAGAGGAAACACCATGTGTAAACAAGCCTGCGTCTTGCAGATATCTTGACTACATTTGCAGGTGTTATTACATAAAAGGAAACTTGTTGCAACGACTGTGGTAGAAAAAAAACAGTTATAGGCAACTAGTAAAATAATGTTTGAAATACAAAATTTTTCTCTTATCCCCTTTTCCTCTCTTGTACGAGTTTGTACAAGATAAAAAGTGTGATAAGGCTGTGTATTATGAACAGATTTGTATACATATGTGTAGTTAGGCTAATGAAAATTTACATTTCCAAATTATAATTGTTAAAACAATGGTATTGGTTGTCAAGGCTGGACAGGTAACTTAATTGCTTTTAGATACTGATTTACAAGTTGAGCTATTGTCGTGCAGTCATAGTTTTATTATTTAGAGTATGTTTCTTTTAATTACATAATGACACCTTCAAATTATGAGAGAGAAGTTATTTGGGATAATTCAACATATATTCATCACTTAATAGTATAGGGTTTTCATACTATATGTAACACAACTAGTTTTAGACACTAAATTTGGATTTTTTTTTTTCTCTTGCTACTTGCTATACCATCCCCTCTTGATTTAGGGGAGCCGCTGTCCCTCTCACTCCCCTGCTCCACTACGGGTCTCCTGGCCAATGTGCCACCCCCTCTGTACTCGGCGGTCACCCCAGACTCCTCTCCCCTGCGAGGCCAATCAAAGGTCCATTCGCTGTCTACCGTCTTATCGCCTGAAGGTTTAACCCATGCAACAGGCAGTGTAGAAGCCACATCTACTTCGCCTAATAAGGATGGCTCCTTCAGTATGTTTTGTTTCAAGATTTTTTTTTTTGTTTTCCTGTGGCTTGCTTTTTTTTAGTTTTGGATGATGCTGCATGGCTGGTTTCTTGCTTGTAACACCTTTTGAAGTACAGTACATTTTATTACTTATCACCAAGGCTGATGATGTAAATTGCTTTCCAAATTAATATTTTGTAAGCTTGTAGTCATTTGGTATTGGTAACATCTCAAGGATTGAGTTGCAATTTAGACAATAATGACCTAAAACTTGAAAATTATTTTACTCTTCTACAAATTATACTATAAATGAATGATATACATCAGTTTATAAATGTATATTGAAGGTAAGTACTTGATGTATGAGTCTGCTATTACTGTAGTGAATTGTTGTTTCCTGTTTTTGCATTTCTAAAATCATATGGTAAGGCTCTGCAGGACATTTAAAAAAAAATGTCGTGTTGATTTGAATGTATATCCCAACATTAGCTAAACTTTTATGGGTAGTACGCGTAAATTGTCTATAAGAAGTAGAATTGATACGTTTGAAGGTAATGCTGATTTATAAGATGAATGTGTATAGAGATATTTTCATGCTATGGATTATTTATTAGTTCCTTAGGAAAAAGTTTGTCAAGGGAAAAGTTTAAGACCATGAATGTTATAAGGCTGAAATCCATATCTGACCTCAGGAAGTACACTTTCAGGAGGATGCTATGAAACCCAAGTACAAACCTCATGCAGTGTAACAGATCTTGTATTAAATTACTGTGGGTTTTGGACTGTTGTTCTGTCAGTAGTTCTTATGCCAAATTTTTATGTACTATGGCTTAAGGTAATAATGGTTGGAGTTTGTAAAAATTTTTTGAAGTTTTGTTTAATTTTGTGAGAGCCACAAGAAATATTTGACGTAACTTTGGAAAAAATTAGTTTTATGCTCAAAAGTAAAAGTGTTAGAAGAGTAAACAGATAGCTGATAAGTTGTATTTTATTCCCAGTAGTAAGCAAGCTTCAGTGGACAGTATTAAAGACTGCACTTTTTCCTCTCTTGCTTTCATCCTTACTCCTGCATTTTTGTGCTTTTGCCTTTTTACTGCTTTCTTACAGAGCATTTATAATGAATGTGTAGGGTACATACAGACATTGTAAGTTAAGAATGCATGAATTAGGCGGGTGGTATACTTCTTTTCGGATTGAGTATTTCCTGTGAAAAGGTAATTTTTAATTTTAATTTTGTCAGCTTTTATTTTGAGTTTGCCATTAAAGAAGCAGTTTGTTCAGATGTGATTATTTCAGTTCAATGGGGTATTATGTTGAAATTGCTGATTTAGGTTATAAAGAAAGTTCTAAAGCAAATTTGGTAAGGAAGTGACAGGTTTACAGGTCTTAAGGAGAGGAATGTTTGTCACAGATCTTTTATCTGCAAGGGCTGTGGAGTGATTCAACTTTTTCCTCTTGTCTGAATGCATGTGTGGCACTGTAAACAGGTGGTTCACAGTTTTTCTTTGATGTGTACATCCTGATGTGATTGTGCAGTTTAATATGTTTATCATGAGGGTGCCAGTTAATATTTAAAGGTGGTCATTTTAAGATTTTGATGTATCTGGTACAGTGATGTGATTAACTTTACTGAATAATTGCAAATCCCTGGCATGTATTTTTGGGATGTATAGAAAAGTAGTAACTCTGAAGTCCCACCAATTCCCTGAAACTTGGTTTTTTATTGGCATGTATGTCATGAATATGGAATTAAAAGATTGAAGGCTTAACAGATTTTATGGGTCTACTGTAAGCCATAGGAGCTCTTCCTCATAACCTGAGGTGATGAGCTACAGTTGGAAGTGATTGCAAGGGGATTAAAGGTGAAAGCACTTCTGCTTATAAAAAAAAAAAGACAGAAACATTGCTCTTTGACTTTTTGGTACAGATCTTTAGTGGTGAAAGGGAAATTGGAGATGAATAATGATGACAAACACCAGCACTTGAACAGAAACTTCCTTATTTCTTGCTAGTTTGTGGGACTCAGTTTCTTTTATCATGGATCAATCTATAAAGGAAGATAATAATTACATTAAGATTATATATATGATAATGGAAATTTCACGTGATGATGTAAGAAGCTAGCAGGAAAATCTTAGTCAGACATAAAAATACAAATAAAAATTTGTCAAATTAATAATTTAGAAATTTGTCTCTTAAGTTGTATAGAGAACTCAACCACTCCAAGTTTTATTTCATTCAATCTGCAAATAAGGACTGAAAATGAGTCCACATTTATAAGGTGGTTATGTTCTTTATTGCATTGGTGAATGGCACTAAATGATGGTTTGCGTAATAGCTTGTTTGTCATGGTTGATTTTTCAGTGTCTGAGGACGCGAACTCTGAACTGCCCCTTTGAATTTTTCCTTCATCCACTGCATTTGTGACCAGTAGGTGACTGCGGCCTACTTGGTGTTACTTGCAAGGATCCTTGAACTTGATTAAATTTTGTGTTGTGGTTTAAAAATGACTTTATTTTGGGGAAGAATTTCTTCAGTAGCTATCAAATTTTCCTTTAAATTAAAATGCTTTTTCCATCAAATGTAATTAGAAAATACATAACCACTTCTAGCAAGGGCAGTCTTATGTCTTCAAAAAATTTTATATATTACTGATAGGTTGGTAGGTAGAGATAATACTTACTTAGAAGGGACAGGAAAATGAAAATGCATGAGGTTAGGTTACAATTTAATCAAACAAATGAAGAAAGCATTATAAATAACACCAGCACAAGTCACAACAGATATATGTAAACCTCGACTTTGGACCGGGTACTAAAGCAGTACATATAATGTACATATATCTCTCACTGCTGTATACATCACATTCAGCGTGCACGTTTGCTACAGAAATTTAAAAAAAAAATACAATAGGTACAAAGGTGAAAAAGGGAAAAAGTAAAAGTAAAGTTAGTGATGGAAAACATGGCTGGACCTCCATCCTGCATGGAATTCATATTTAATACACAAAGGGAATGGTACACATTAATAAGCCCTCAGCTGCTTACAGCATCTGGAATATGAAATTATAAAATATATACATTTACAAAACTTGTATATATATATTTTATGCAAAATATACTCCAAAATTTTAAGAATTCTATATATTATTTACTTAACTATCACTAACAGAAAGGTACTGTATCAGAATACGTACTGCACCTGCATAATATATGCAGTATTGGTTGTGGTAGTTAGGGTAATTATAAAAAATAAGTATTAAAATTTAAGCATGTAGAAACCTACTTGAGATAGCTGGAATAACAGACTATAGATATTAAGAAATTTCAACAGAGAACCTAACTCAGTGAAATGTACTTACAGATGATGTGTGACTTATTACATTCAGATTTATGAGTTCTTTATCAGCTGTGTTGGTTTGTATTATCAGTTGGGTTATCAAAAAAAAGGACAAAATTATGCCAGTTTTTGCTGGAGAGAAAATAATGAATTTGAGTCTTATATTTTTAACTTGTGTTGATCGTAAATCTGGAATCATTTAGTAGTAGATGTATGGTAAGAGTTGGAATTTATTTTATCTAGTTCTGATTATCATGTGGAGTTTATTACCTTAATAGAAAGCAAGCGAGTAGAAGGCTGCTGTAGTGGTGGCAGAGTTAGAAATTTCATAAATGTGACCTTTTCTGTATGTACAATGTAAGTATGATGCTTCAGTTACAGTCAGGCCAAGTGATTGAAGATGCACTTGATCATGCAATATGACCTCAGATTCAGTTTATTTTTTGGTTATGGTATGTGAAAGATAAACATCGATTTTCTGGACTGGATCATTAGAGATACCAACTTTTACTTTCTGTTGAGAACAGTAAAGTTATGACTTGAAAATTTCTTTAAGGTACTATAGCTGTCTTCCTGTAAGTGTAATGAAAAATAAATATGGACTTGTGTTCAGGAACATTTCTTGTAGAAATTATTAGAATTTTAGGGTTTTCTCAAGATAGAGATTAGTTATCCTATTAAGAGATAGTTGTCCTGTTAAAGGAAGAGTAACAGATGGGTTAACACATTACACAAAGGCCAGAGAATTCATATATAAATATTCCATCCCCATTTTTAAATTATGCTTTATTCCTCTTAATCTTCTAAGAGTTATTAGCTAACTCTGCACTTTTTTTATTTTATTGAGGCTAAAGTATATTAAGTTGAAAGTTGTCTTGCAGTTGAGAATCAATTGCATGTTTCTTGCATGGAAAGCTAAACAGATAAGTTAGCCAGTATAATTATAGAAAAGTTTCTTTCAGCAAATTTGTTTGGTAGTTAGTCTTAATTGAAGTTTTGGGCACTCAGGTGCTAAAAGTCTCCATGTTTTTGTGAGTGTGATGCCAATTAATTTTGTGAGTATTATGTTAAGGTAACTTGTTTCTTGTAGTGAATGGGATTAATTTTGTAATGTGAGAATTGTGGTATTGAAATTAATGGGTTACTAAAAGTTCTGAAGAGTTTAATGAAATTGTAATATTACTAGAACTGAATTATATTTTCTTAGATGAAGCTAATAAAGATTTTGTTTCAAATTTACAGTTGAAAACCTCGAGTCAACTCAGGCATCACCCACTAAAGGGAAAGATACAGATGAGGAGGAACATGATCCTTGCCCTGACTATAAACCACTGATTCCTTTGCCTGAAAAGGTTGAAGTTCGCACTGGCGAGGAAAATGAAGAAGTATGTTTTAAGTATTTCCTCTGATGTATTGTTGGTAGTGTTAACAGTTTTGATTAGATTTGAAATGTGGATATGTAATGTGTTTTAAAGTATATCATGGTTTAGAGGGGAGGAATATATTCGTCTGTTATATTTCTTAATTATAAGAGCAAACAAATGGAAAGAAAACATTGTGAAATAGGCTAGGATTACGTAAATTAACATTGACTATCATAATGAATACAGGAACGAGAGTTTGTAAAAGCATATAAATGGAGTATATTTCAGGTTTTTATGTATATAAAATATTACTGGAATGATCAGAGTCAATATATTGCAATGTCTTGCTTTTGTAGGTGCTTTTTGAAGACCGAGCCAAGTTGTTTAGATTTATTGATAAAGAATGGCGTGAGAGAGGTACTGGTGTTATGAAGATTCTTCACAATTCATCTCAAGGGACTGCTAGAGTACTTATGAGGAGAGATCAGGTATGGGAACTAATTTTTATTTTCTGTAAAATATGATTTCATTTCATCACAGTACCATTAATCATAAATTGTCTTATTTCCAGTTTCACAGTAAAGGCAGTCCCTGGTTATCGGTGGGGTTTCTGTCGTGACGGTGTGACAAAAAGCGAGAATCGCCGATAAGCGAAATTTGGCATTTTTCCAGCGATTTTCGGTTATTGGTACCTCTGTTAGGTATGTACCGATGCCGATAAGCGGAAATCGGTGCTGAAAATCTCTGATTTTTGTTGCTAGACGCGCTGAAAAACCAGATCGCTGATAACTGGCGACTGCCTGTACCACTAATCATAAATTGTCGTATTTCCAGTTTCTCTGGAATCATATTAACCCTTAAACACCGAAGCCCTATTTACAAAAACGTCTCCCGTATGCCGGCGGCGTTCGGGAGCTAGCGCAAGCGGGAAAAAGTTTTTTAAAAATCACAGCACGCTTAGTTTTTAAGATTAAGAGTTCATTTTTGGCTCCTTTTTTCTCATTGCCTGAAGTTTAGTATGCAACCATCAGAAATGAAAAAATATCATTATCATATATAAATATTGGAATATATGACAGCGAAAAAAAAAACTCGTATATAATTGTATACAAATCGCTGTAAGCAAAACGGTTAAAGCTAATGAGTTAATTTTTTTAGTTGTATTGTACACTAAATTGCGATGATTTTGGTATATAACAGATTGTAAAACGATTAAAGCAACACAGAGAAAATATTATCAGAAAATGATGCATGAATTCGTAACGCGTGGACGTAAAAAAAAGTTCTTTTCAAAAATTCACCATAAATCGAAATAATGTGCTAGAGACTTTCCAATTGTTTCAGAATGAAGGAAATTGATTGAATATTACTAGACTGTAAGTTTTTTAGCTTACAATTGCATTTTTTTACCATTTCGATCGAGTTAAAGTTGACCGAAGGTTGATTTTTTTCTATTTATCGTTATTTATATGAAAGTATTTCAAAAATGGTAAAAGCTAAAAGCATGCTTTATTTTTTGTTGTATTCTACATGAAATTGCGCACATTTTGATGTATAACACTTTATGTAACGAATAATATAAAACGGCGAAAAAATTATGACAATGTGACTCAAGAAATGCTAGGATTTTTAGCGGAGTTCGCGCGCGTGGATGGAAGGAAAAAGTTTTTTTCAAAAATTCACCATAAATCGAAATATTGTGCCAGAGACTTTCTGTTTGTTGCAAAATGAAGGTAAATGATTGATTGTTACTAGAATGTAAGATAATTTTGGCTTACGATTGCGTTTTTCGAGCATTTCAAATGAGTTAAAAGTTGACCGAAGGTTGATTTTTTTCTATTTATCGTTATTTATATGAAAATATTTCAAAAATGGTAAAAGCTAAAAGCATGATTAATTTTTTGTTGTATTCTACATGAAATTGCGCACATTTTGATGTATAACACTTTATGTAACGAATAATATAAAACGGCGAATAAATTACGACAATGTGACTCAAGAAATGCTAAGATTTTTTGCGGAGCGAAGGAAAAAGTTTTTTTCAAAAATTCACCATAAATCAAAATATTGTGCTGGAGATTTTCCGTTTTTGCAGAATAAAGGTAAATATCCCTGCAGATGTTCTCAGACGCGTCCAATTTTGGGTGGGGAGCACATCTAGCCAACCTCAGGACGTCAGGAGTTTGGTCGGACGAACAGAAGAAGCTCCACATCAATGTCAAGGAACTGTTGGCCATTCACCTCGCTCTCCAGGACTTTTCGACCCACGTCTCAGGCCAAGCAGTCGCTGTTCACGCCGACAACTCGACGGCTCTAGCCTACATCCGGAAACAGGAGGTACCCATTCCTTCGCCCTGTTCAAAGCTGCGAGGACCTTCTTCTGTGGGCGGACAGCAACAGGGTGGCCCTGTTCCTCGGTTTGTGCAGGGAAAGCTGAGCGTCCTGGCGGACCAACTCAGCCGTCCGGAACCAGACTCTCCCACGGAGTGGACCCTGCACCTGCAAGTGTGCCTAGATCTGTGGAATCTGTGGGGCACTCCCATAATAGATCTCTTCGCCTACCTCCAAGAACCATCGTCTCCCAGTGTTCTGCTCACCAGTTCCAGACCCACTGACTCACTTGGTGGACGCCATGCTCCTAGACTGGACGAACCTGTTTGCCTATGCCTTCCCTCCTTTCGGGCTCATCAGGCAAGTGATAAACAAAGTGAAATTTCATCAGAAGGTCGAGCTGATCCTCGTTGCCCCGTTCTGGCCAAGGAAGGAGTGGTTCCGGACCTGCTAGATCTCCTGATAGACTTCCCAAGGCTTCTCCCTCAAAAGAAGTCGCTTCTCAGACAACCCCACCTAATGAAGTTCCACCAGGGATTGTCCACTCTCGCTCTGACAGGCTTCAGACTGTCAGGAAACTCATCAGAGCGCGAGGTTTTTCAAGCAAGGCTGCAGAGGCTATTGCGAGGTGCAGAAGGGACTCCTCTAGCAAATTATACCAATCCAAGTGGACAGTCTTCAGGAACTGGTGTAGAAAAAATAGTATCTCCTCTTCTTCGACGTCTATAACTCAACTTGCCGATTTTTTCATTTACTTGAGGGATTCAAGAAAATTGATGCCATCAACCATCAAGGGCCACAGAGCTATGCTGTCCTCCGTCTTCTACCAAGGGGGGTTAGACCTATCAAATAACCGAGACATGTCAGACCTCCTCAAGTCCTTAGACACAGCTAAGACCCCAAAACCTGCCCTTGCCTGGAATTTAAATGTAGTTTTGAGGTGGTTGATGTCTCCAAGGTACGAACCTTTAGAAGATCTTTCTCTTAGAGACCTCACTAAGAAATCCCTTTTTCTGGTTACTTTAGCAACGGCAAAGAGGGTTAGTGAAATACAAGCCATTGACAAGGAAGTGGGTTTTTCACAAGGTAATGCTGTTTGCTCTTTCACCTTGAATTTTCTGGCCAAGAACGAGTCTCCTTCCAACCCGTGGCCTCGGTCCTTCACCATTCAGAACCTCTCCGAAGTGGCTGGCCCTCAAGAATTGTTGGCTTCTTTGTGCCCCGTTAGAGCTATCAACACTTACTTAGCCAGAACGGCCAGCATCAGAGGACGTTCCTCTAACCTGTGGTGTTCAGTGAAAGATCCAACCAAACCTTTATCCAAGAATGCCATGGCTTTCTTCATCAAGGAACTCATCTTAGAGGCGCACAGGCACATCAACGAAGAGGACGACGCCTAGTCAAGTCTCACATTCACGGCGTGCGCTCAATAGCAACTTCAGTGGCTTTCCGTCATAATAAGTCACTTTTGCAGATCACACAGAGCACCTTCTGGAGGTCGAAGTCGGTGTTTATGTCTCACTACCTTAGGGAGGTCGAAGTTGCGTATCAGGACCTGTTTGCGTTAGGTCCCGTGACGGTAGCAGGCTTGGTTTTAGGGGAACACACTAGGGGTAGGTTCTTTATCTTTCCTTCCCCTGTGGTTTTATGGTTGCTTAGTTAATGGGAAGCTGGGGTGCTCAGTTCACCTGGAGTACCCTCCATTCTAGTTGAGCTGCTGAGGGTATAGGGAAGGGGATGTATTTAACTGTTTTTAGGTTAGGCGGTGAGACCCGTTTTCAGTCTGGTTGCTTTCCAATTGCTCAGGGCAAGAGCAAAAGGAAGTCACCCCTTGTCTTATTCAGCGGTGTACTTCCCTGACTGCTTGGGTTGTTATGGAGCAGAGTGGCTAGCAGTGCTTACGCTCAATGCCTCTGCAGGTAATGGAGCTTCAACCAGCAGCAGTACCTCCCTGCAAAAGCCCATCTACCAGGTAAGGTGACTCCTGCCCTTTTGTTGGTAGGGATCCTTAAGATACCCATGGTTAGAGTTTGTTCCTTTTCTTTTTTTTTTGTGTGTAACCTTTCAATAACTGGTACCTCATCCCCTGCCCTTCCACCTTAAATGTGGAATCAGCTTTTATAGTGGTTTGGTAAGTCATTATAATGAAAATGACATTTTTATGATAAAATGATGTTTCATTATACTTACCAAAACACTGTAACGTAAAGGCCTCCTCCTCCCCGCAGGGGGAGACGTTATCTCAGGTTTTCACTAATTGTGTATACCGAGAATGAAACTGACCTGAGTCTATGGGTATGTCTCCTGCCACGCTACCCCCACCGGCATCCGGTGGGGTTGGGTCTCCCGCCAATTGTATCAGCGTTCCAAACAAAGTTTGAAAATTTATATCTCGGACGTGTCGATTTTAAAGAGATAAAAGCTTTTACAGTGTTTTGGTAAGTATAATGAAACATCATTTTATCATAAAAATGTCATTTTTGTCAGTTATCATGATTTAAATGAAAATATTTAAAAACTGTTAAAAGCTAAAAGAATGATTTATTTTTGGTTGTATTCTACATGAAACTGCGCACATTTTGATGTATAACACTTTATGTAACGAATAATATAAAACGCGAAAAAATTACGACAAGGTGACTCAAGAAATGCCAGGATTTTCAGCGAAGGAAAAAGTTTTTTCAAAAATTTACGGATGCCCTCAGGACACCCCGATGCTTCCTAGGGGTCGTAAAGGCACAGGATGTGGTCCTTGGTCCCCTTCGGTCACACGTGGCGCACAACACGGCGTTGAGAAGCTGGGTCATCTTGGGTGCTTGGTCCCTCTCCAGCATCCCAGTCTAAAACTCGTCTCACACGCTCACTACCGACAGGCAATATGCGCCTTTCACGGTCCTGACGACGTTGGGACATCTCTGCAAACGTCCTGTTGCCTCACAAATACGCAAACACTCGCCAAAGTTCTGCAAAACACGGATGTGTCAAAAAATCGCTCTCGGACGATGCGGCGCTGATGCTTTCTGGTACGGGAAGGAAGAAATTCGCGCATGCGCGTCTGGGTGATGCTTATAAACAAAACAACAGCTTGATCCGTGAACTCCCAGCATCCCTCAAGGCGCGTGATATAAAACCTTTCGCAAACTAGGCCTATAATTATTTTTCCGCGAATATTTTAAAAGAAGCATTTTTAGTCGACGTATGGTACGTCCACTTGACACCCAACAGACAATTTTAGTCGACGTATGGTACGTCCAGTAGGCGTTTAAGGGTTAATCAAGCTCCAGAAATCAGCTACTCAGATATACTGTCTTGCTTACTGGTTTTACTTATGCTTCAGCCCCACTTTTTGTAGGGGCTTGCTGCAGCCAACATCAGTTTCTGAGAATTGCTGTAGTGCCCTCATTTTAGCCAATTTTGATTCCCTATATCTTCATTGTATTTTTTCCAAATTGGTCATGGTATTGGCATTTTATTGATTTGATTAAGTTTGTTTAAGATTTTTATGGTGGTTTTCTTGATCAGTAATCATGGTTACTGTTTGTTATTTTTTATTTATGTTTTTCTTTTCATCAGTGTATTCACAGTTCTGGTCAAAACCATTCCCAGTCCTTCAGCTATTCAATCAGAATCAGCTCATGCACCAGTGCTGATACTGTAGTGCAAGTACTGAACTCATTCTAAATTCATCCCTCAACTACAGTCATCCATGTGGTCACTTTCTCATTGAGCTACATATCTCCCTCCACCCGTAAAAGGAAGATATCCATATCTCCAGTTACTAGGTTGACCCAGACTACCTGGGTCAAGGCAAACAGTCTGGACTTCTCTGCCTAGAATAGGAACCCTGGAACTGCTGACCATACCTAGATTCTCCAGTACACCCAAAGTACCACATGCACCCTTTAAGAAGGCAAGGTTTGATTTTGCAGACGACAGATTTTTACCTGTAGAGGAACCCAATGAAGAGAATGGTGAAAATCTTCAAAGATTGCAACAGAAGGCTCTATTCTTATTGTTTCCAGACTACAAGATTTTTAATATTGGGCTACATTCTAAATTACTGTAAGAGGGTCTTGTGGCTGAGTGAAGACCTGTCTATTCTTCAACCGAGGGCTCTTATCATCTTTTGCAGCCTGTCACCCTTCAGTCACCGTAAAGTCTTTGCAAAGGATGCTCATTGCCTTTTACTCCAGGACTGGCAACCTTTCTCCATTAGAGATTTTGTGAATTACTGGTTTTGTAGAAATACTTGCCATCTAGACCTGGCAAAAGTGGCTTTTGGAAGCATTAGTTCCTTTTTTGTTGGAGGAAGTAAAGTCTTTGGAGGAGGATGTCTATTAAAGTTAAACAGTTGACCAATTGCTTCCCTTACTTCTGTCCCAAGTTTGGCCTTGGTCAAAGTGGTATTCTGTTTTAAAAATTCACCTTCCTTCCATTCTTACTACTTTGGCTGTTTCAGTATTTGTAATCCTCTGTGGGTTGGTTGTTTTGGATCCAACAGTATCCAAAAATCCAGTGACTAATGATGGGTCAGTGACTTGAAGTAATACCAATGGTAGTCCCTTGTCTGGTAAAGAAATTAGTTTATGCTCTTCCAGTGTCGATTTAGTATTTGACTGAAAGTTAATTGTATTCTTAACTGCTATTAAAGTAGACCCCACCAAACCCCCCAACAGTTTAGGGGGCTGTCAAGGAGAATTCTATTAAGAGCTAAAATATTTGAAACACTTGGAGAAAAAATGTACTAGACAATCATCTGGGCCAGCCAAGCAACCTTTTTTGATTTGAATACTGACAAACTTATTGACGTGAAGATATAAGCTATCTTTAACAGTAGGTAAGTATCCAAATAAATTTTACTGGGTGGGAGAGTCTGACCAACTTAGTCGCTGATTGGTTGGCGCCAGGCTTTCATAAAGCCCATTGGCTAAAGTAGCAGGTGTCTGAATTTTTAACCCAGGGCTGTGCCTTGCCATTCTCCTTATGATAGAATAGAGTAGAGTCTTCTGGGTTATGTTCAACGATGGTTTCCATTGGAGGATGGCGATGACCTCCTTATATCGGAGGTGGCGATGATGGTCATTGTCACTGCCTAGGATTTTTGTGTTTCTTACGATCTGCTGGTGTTGGGGGCTACTGCCATGTTCCCTCATGTGTGTGTAGATATGCCACCCCTTTTGTGTAGGTGAACAATGATCCTCTGGGAGAGTCGAGTCATGTAGTCATACTGAAGTACGAATGGCAGCGTCCATTATCAGGGCACAATTTTTGGTAAGCTACTCCTTTCCTCTTCATGAGATTGTTGCTATTGATGGGGTGTTCCTCAAGAGGTACTGAGCAGTCTTCCAAACCTTGTAGTAGATCATAAAGTCGACTTTTTTGTTTGCATCAGTGGATTTTACATGGCCGCCAGTGATGTTCTTCGAGGCTGCCTCATCTTTCTTATATTCGGTGTTCATGTCACCCCTGTTGAAAAGTCTAATGGTTGTCGCACTCTAGTGGGGCCGTCGTCCTCCTGATGATGAACAATGTTAGAAGGCACAACAAGCATAGGCATTCATGACTGAGGATTTAAATTTTCCAAGCATTCTGTTGCTACAAAGAAACTCATTCGAGAAAGTTAGAAATTACAAGCTAAATGGCATCCAGATGGCCTTATTGTTCAATAATAATAATAATAATAATAATAATAATAAAATTTAGAAAGATTATTTAAAAGTTGAGGGACTGATTACAGTGTTTTGAAAGTATTAACAATACTCCAAAAAAAACATATTTCTTTTGCCATGAATGTCATTTCTCCTGATTTAAGGAATATGTCAACCCCATAATAATTTCAAACAGCATAATATTGATTGTATTCATAAAGAACGGTCACATGTTACTGCGTCTGCATAAAGGCTTAAATACAGTAGGCAGAGGTATAAGTTTGTCTGGTAACAGAACCATTCGTTTTTCATTGCCTAAAAATGTACCTCAGTACATTGACTGATTAACTTGGAATTTAAGATTGATCACCCAAAATTTTTTTCGTACAGTGGAAGAGCAAAAAGCTTTTCAGTTAGTAATTGCGCTTATCTTGCAGCATATTGTTTTTGTGTAATAATGATTGACAAAACTGTAGTAGTTGTTTAGTGTTCACTAGTAACACTATCATGTATTTATACATTTTCATTTGTATTCTCTCCTTTTACAGACACACAAAGTTTGTGCAAATCACCTTATACATTCAACTATTGATGTACAACCCATGAAGAACAATGACAAGGCTTGGATGTGGGCTGCCCAGGTAAGTTCAAGTCTTAAAAAAAAAACACACACACACTTACTTAAGAGAGAGAATTGTGTATGATTATTTGCAACATTTTTTATTAGATGTTTTCAACTCTTTCATTTATTTGATAAACTATTTTGCATATTTTTGAAAAAAGTAATGTCAGCTGACAAAAGAAATGGATGACTTGATAAATAAATACTCATCGGTGGTGGTAGTTACAGTGCATTTGAAAATCATTAAAAAGGTAATAATGGTGAACAATTAAAACTGAAATTACATACATTTCATTTCCAACTTTAGAACTCCTTGCATTTACAAAATGTAACTGTATAACCAGCAAACGACTTTTATTATAAACTTGGAAAGTAGCAATTTATGTATTTGTGATGGCTTTTGATTAATATTTTCTAATTATATATATTTTTATAATTTTTATATGCTGTACTATACTAGAGATAAGGGGGTTTATGTTCCGGGCTCTTGAGAAAGTTAGCCTGTGTTGAGGGTTATGGTACCATAACTTCTCAGTATGTGTTATGCTACTATAATATTTGAAGAAAAATTATTAATACATAAAAAGGTAATTTATTTATATTCTGCTTTGCATGTGCTCTTTGTCTACTCTTTACTAGTCTTCCTCTGCTACAGTCTGCTCTCCTCCTCATGGCTTACCACACGTGATAGGTTATTACAATATTTAAAGAAATATACATTAAAATGTCAGAGAAATCACACACACACACACACACACACACACACACACACACACACACACACACACACACACACACACACACACACACACACACACACACAGACACATTACACACACACACAAAGAAATACACACACACACATTAAAATGTCACAGAAATCACAGAGAGAGAGAGAGAGAGAGAGAGAGAGAGAGAGTGTGTTTCTTAGTAATGACATGTCCAAAGCAAATTCATTTGAAGAAAATTATCAAAAAGTAGTTAATCATCTTCCGTTTTATTGTAATAATAGATTTTCATTTCACCTCAGATCACGGAAGCTTTATTTGTGTGAGTGTGCATGTGTACATCTACATATGGCTTTTCACAAAGATGTCATCACCATTTAGCTTTTATTTTTTAGTTGATTCTAATATGATTATCACATGTATCATTACAGCATACAGGACAATATTTTATGCTGCTGATATATTGTCATCTGAAACATTAATTTTTCATTTCACCTCAATATTTTTTAACTTACACAATGTTGACATTCATGTTTCATAAAGGTTTGTCAGTAGGCCAATGAGGATATGTCCAAAATTTTGATCTGTTTAATTCTATTTCAGTTGACTCTGATGATTATCACACCATATTAAGTTGTTGGGAAATAATTTATCATTACTGAGCTCAACCATTATCTCATTTTATGTCAGATGTTCTAAACATATATGCAATGTTTGCATTTTTGGTGGTGTTATGTTTCCACATTCACTGAAATTTTTTGTAGTTTATGCTCTGAATGGTAATTCCTAGAATTCATAGTTAGACAGTATACATTATAATTTCTATAGTAATTATAATTGCATCAATTTTTCCATGTTAGCTTTTAAACCATAGAAAGGTACCTCATACATTGTGCTGTTACATTTTCTTTATTGTTACGTTTCCTCACTGTACGGTAGTCACAGTAATATAAAATACTGAAGTAAGTGATTGTTGATTGTAAGAAATAGCAATGAATAAACAATGAATAAGAGAGAGAGAGAGAGAGATTGTGTTATTGGTGAAATGACTGTACCTGTATACTATCGTGAAAGATTGTGGTTTAGTGATTCTGGAATTTCTGTAGAATCCTAAAGATTCTTATATACAGAATAAAATTGTTCTCAAAATTACCTAATTAGCAAATCTTTTTATAATTTATATGAAGCTGGTAATATGTTGAACTCTGCCACATCTTGTCTCATGCAGGTGTGAAAGGAAATGAAAATATAGGTAAAAAAGCCAGATCAACAGTTAGGAATAGATCAAATATAGATATTTCTATGCATGATATGTTATCATTGAAGTCTGTTAAAACTAATAAATAGCTGTCATGACAAATGAAGTTTAGTAATAAATTGGAGCAAATTGTATATTCAATAGGATTATGGTTGGCAGTTTCCATAGAAATAGTTACTCCTCATTATCCGTCATCCATGTGACAAGTTGTAAGCACAGTTCCATTCAGTTTAACCAGATTTTTAAGTTGTAATTTTTTTTATGTGATTACACTTATATGAGCAAATCCCCTCTTGCCAGGCCTATGAAAACTCTGAAAGTAATGAGTTTCAAGTCAGTCATAGGTTTTAACAAATTAAGAGCATTTTTGAAATGGTAATTCTTACTTTGTCAAGTTTGAGAAATTTTAAAATGTCATTTTTATTAAGTTTTAAACTTGTGGAATTGTTGGGTTACGGTAATACTGAGGATTTTCATTTGGTTTCTTGTGCACCAGTACTTATCAGTTTTTTTAATAGGATTATGCTGATGAAGAACTCAGGCTAGAAAAGTTCTGTTGCCGTTTCAAGACTCCTGAGATTGCTGTATCATTCCAAGAGGCATTTTTAAAAGCCAAGGAGATTGCAAAGACAAAGGAGGCATCAGGAGAAAGTAAAGTGGTAAGAGTGATATTTAAGAGTATCTTATTTACTTGCAGTTAATCTAATTGTAGTTATAGAATGTTTTGTGCATTATAGCAAGAGTTTTAGAGTAATAACATTTTCGATTTTTGGATATTGCTACGACAGTAAGTTTAAGTTGAACAGGTGTAAGTTTCATAAATTTTGAATGTAAAGAACCATTGATGCCAATGCATTTTTTCTAACCATACAGGAAAGTGAGAAAGAAAAATCAAATGCCCCTGCCCCAGCCACTGGCCAGAAATCTCTGGCAGAGATGTTCAAGCCACCAGAAGGATCATGGAATTGTGAAACCTGTGAAGTGAATAATACAGCTGAGAGTGCAAGATGTGTTGCTTGTCAGACACCAAAACCAAATGCTACAAAGGGCACTGAAGTACAGGCAGAAATTCAGAAGCCTTTTGGTGAGTCTCCATCAATATTTGTTCCCCACATAATAAAAAAGCAGCACTTGAATATATTAGTACAGGCAGTCCCTGGTTAACGGCGGGCTCGGTTAATGACGATCCGGTTTTATGGGGCTTGTCTAGCGACGAAAATCGGAAGTTTTCGGCGCCGAAAATAGCCGATTTCCGCTTATCGGTGCCGATAATTGGGTATTGGCGCCAATACATACGTAACAGAGGTGCAGATAACCGAAAATCGACACTTTTCGGTGCTGATAAGCCCAAAAATCGCCGGAAAATCGACGATTATCGGTTAGTGGCGATTTTCGGTTATCATCACACCCCAGAACGGAACCCCCGCTGATAACCGAGGACTGCCTGTATTTAACACCAATGTTCTTTACTTTTCTACATTTGTAGTATATGTTTAATGTGAATAGTGCTGCATTCATGAGTTATCAGATAGGAATTACATGGAATATAGTGTGACATTTGTAGTAAATGTTTCATGTGAATAGTGCTGAATTCATAAATTATTAGACAGGAATTACATGGAATGTTGTGCGCTGTGTTACGTTAAAGAATAATTATTGTGGTGAAGAGAAAAGTATACTGATAAGTACCAAGTTAATTGGAAAATCAAGGCTGTTGCTCATATTTCAGTTAATTATATTTTTGTAGAATTTATTTAAACAACTGTATTAGCTAAAGTTGGAATATTTGAAGGAATTATAAAAGTAATACTTTGTCATGCTAGTGAAATGGTAAGTATTCTGCTACTTCAGGAGTAAGGAGTTTGAAAAAAATAGGGGACTTGCAGTGATGTGAAGGAAAGATGCTTAGAGAGGATAATTTATGGATGTTACAGTTTGCTAGCAGGTGGTTTATAATTGGGAAGCCTAGACAGGAAGTTAAAAATAAACTTAAACCATTGATAGTTTTGACAAATATAAAAAAACGAAGATTGAAATGCATTGTGTAATGAACTTAAGTGGTTTGAAGTGATGCTGGTAAGTTTCTTGGTATGTATATGAAGTAGATACATATTGTACACAGGGTGTTTATCCTTGATTCGGCAGTTAGAAGAGGGTGAATGCACAGTCTGGTTGGGCTGTGAAATGTATTGGTGTTATTTAATGTTGTATAAATTGGTTATTCTGAGGTGTGTGAGTTTAATTTTTTCAAAATTTTATATCCCAGCTGCATTTAAATTTACAACATCAGAAACACCATCTGCTACCACTTCACCTGTGTCCTTCAAGATAATCACAGGTTCTGCTGTATCGTCCACTCCAACTAGCGTTGCAACAAGTAATATTGGAAGTAAGTTTTTGTGGATTTATTTTGATTTAATTAATCCCCTTCCCTATCAGATTTAAAAAGTGTCAAAAAAAACTTTATTAATTTTTTTTAGTTCAATACAAGGTAATGTGCAGGGCATAGTTTTTGTTGAAAAGTTATTAAGACTTAGGAAGGTATAAAACTGAATTATGTCATGCTTGCAATCCCGGAAATTATTAAACTTGAAATATGACATGTTTACATTTCCAGAAGATATTAAACTTTGAGGTTTTTATTTGTGAGTTAACTCATGAATCATGAAAAAATGGGAAAAATCAAATAAAAAACAGACTGCACTAATTGACTGCATTTTCAAAGAGAGAGAGAGAGAGAGAGAGAGAGAGAGAGAGAGAGAGAGAGAGAGAGAGAGAGAGAGAGAGAGAGAGAGAGAGAGAGAACACTGTTGTGATATAATAAATAGTTGCAGAATAGAGAAAGAGAGAGAATTCTGTTACGACATAATAAATAGTTGCAGAATTGCAGTCACCCGCACAGGAAACTCCTGAGTACGGAACGAGACAGAGAGAACGAGTATTTTTTTTTTGTAAGAAGAATGCACAGCATTCAGTCAGGAAAATATGATACTCTGGGAAAGGGTTAAGGGCCTTTGCTTAAGATCACTCAGATTTTTTTGTCAGATTTGCTACTTTTTTCTGTTAAGGTTTTTGGTAATGCCTTTTTTTATTATTAATCTATAAAAAAGAAATAATGAAAATGCAATTCTAGAAAGCTGTTGTGGGTAAGCTACATTCTTTACTCATGATTAATTTTTCATGCTGTTGTCTTTGTCACTGGTGGGGATTTTGGTTAAAAAGATATAAGTGGGGGATTTAATGTTTTTGAATGGTTTATGCACTACTGACATGAAAAAATAAAGATCAGATTTAAAATGGATGAATGTAGTATATTAATTGTTAGGGTTTCTTTGTCTGACTACTTGAACCTTGATCCCATGTCCCTTGGTGGTATGATTGCTGTCTCCCCTCCCCTCCCCCCCTCTCTCTCTCTCTCTCTCTCTCTCTCTCTCTCTCTCTCTCTCTCTCTCTCTCTCTCTCTCTATATATATATATATATATATATATATATATATATATATATATATATATATATATATATATATATATATATATATATATATATATATATATATATATATATATATATATATATATATATATATATATATATATATATATATATATATATATATATATATATATATATATATATATATATATATATATATATATATATGTATATATATTATATATATATATATATATATATATATATATATATATATATATATATATATATATATATATATATATATATATATATATATATATATATATATATATATATATATATATATATATATATATATATATATATATATATATATATATATATATATATATATATATATATATATATATATATATATATATATATATATATATATACATATATATATATATATATATATATACATATATATACATATATATATATATATATATATATATATATATATATATATATATATATATATATATATATATATATATATATATATACATACATACATACTGGTTGGTGGGGCACATCCTCCTTGACTGTTGCTTAGAGGATTAGAAGCAGTGTTCCAGTGCTTTGATGATCACTAGCCATTGAAGCCCTGGAAGCTTTCGAGATCCAAATTCCCTCTTTTCACACACCTATCTTCACATGTGCATGGTGACTCAGTTACAAATCATTGTTCCATGTGACTCAATGGATAATGTTGTATGCTGCTCTCCTAGGATTTAACTTTCAAGTTATGTGTACCATTTTGCCTTAGTCTTTTTGTTTTAATTTTTTTTTTCTCATGGATAAATTTTTTTTTTATGTCACTTAAGATTTTTAGTATTTTTAGTATGTTGTGTTTGAGTGTGTGTGTGTGTGTGTGTGTTTCACTTGCCCTTTTGAATTGTGAGCATACAATGTCATTTAGAAATGTGGGTCTTTATTTTTTCATATTCAACATATTTGGGAAACTTTAACTTTTGTGCAATAAGTTTTTGCAGTAAATTCACCTGGGCAGGGGATTTGGTTGGTAGGATGTGCATACCTGCATAACATAGTGAAAGGTACTGCAGTCGTGTTCTTGCAGTAACTTTTGTGAGAAACTCCATATATGAAAGTCTAGGTTTTTATCTTAGGAGAATTATAAATACTTTTAAAAACTGTAATTTTCTTGACACCTAGAACTTTATGTGCATGTCCTAAAAACTAAAAAAATGTTATTAATGAATTTTCTGTGTATAACCAAATCTGCAAATTTGAAACCTGTAAATTTCAAGGGACCTGTACATACTACTATTACTTACGAATTTAGTTATATAGCTGTATCTACAGAATGGTGGTATGTGGCATATGAAAAGTCATGCATTTTACTTTGAAATATTGATTTAACAGGCACGCCTGGCTTCAGTCTGAATGCCTTTGGTTCAAGCACTACATCAACCCCTACCACCTCTGCATCAGTAGCGGCATCAGGTTTGTCATCATCCACCACAACGTCTTTCACTGAGCCAAGCAAAGACAAGTTTACATTAAGTGGATTTTCTTTCTTCACGCCACCATCAGTCATACAGGAGAAGGCTGATGAAACACAACAAAAATCACAAGGTGAAGAAAAGAAGAAGGAATCTGTGTTCGCCAATTTCACCTTTGGGAGTATGGAGACTAAGACAACCAGTGCTTCCTTCAGTTTCACAACTGTATCTGATGATAAGGGTGGTTCTGTTACATGTAAGTCAGTATTGTATCATTTTTATGTTTTTAAATGTAACTCAAAAATTTTTTTTCTCGTATGAAGGTATGAAGGGTCACCAGATTGTTTTGATTTTATCAAGTTTGAGATTTTCTTAACTGTATCTATATCTTGTTCGTGGAGGTTAAATGGTAATGAACCATTTTTAAGTTTCTCACAGATTATAGTCATCTTTTGAATGCTGTATGTGATAGTTAACCAAGAACTTTTATTCTGTTGCAGCAAGTCCAGGATTGTTTTCTGGAGCTGTGGCCAACAGTGCCGGAAATATGGCAACCTTTGCTAGTTTGGCATCGAACACCCCAGAACAAGGAACTAATGTGTTTAAGATAACAGATTCCAAAGCTGTAAGTGCAAAGGTGGTGGTTTAGTAGTATTGGTAATCTTAATGTAAGTCTTATAGAATACGCTGAATAGGCTGTCCATGTTTCACTTAATTTATGTTGTGAGATACTCTATTTTGTTCTATGCACACATTTCCTGGCTTTGATAATTACATATGCTATCTGCGTTATTTCTGATTTTATTGATTTTCCACTCTTGCAGTTTGAACAAAAACCGCTGTTTGGAGATTCGTCAGGAAAATCCCCAAGTAAGGATGATGGTGATGACAAAGATGATGAATATGAACCTCAAGCTGACTTTGCTCCTGTGGTACCATTACCTGATTTGGTAGAGGTCAAGACAGGTAAACAATTTAGATAACTTTCAATATTGTTAATCATTATCTTCAATTTAATGAAGGTTTAGAACCTTGTTTTACATAAACCCTTTGTGTCCATGCAGTGATAGTTAAGAATTTAAACTCAAAGAAGAATGGCGTTATGTTCATGAAACAGGTAGATGATGTGCTGCCTAATTGGGTTTGTTAGATTTGTAGCTGTAAGACCTCAAACCTGAATGGTAAGCCTCAGATGCCAAACTAAAAAAGTGACTACAGCAATAATGATCCTGCCAGCTGTGTGTTCGACCTGACTGTGGGTGGCTTGTCATCCATTATTGGTAACAATTAATCTTGAAGCAAGCCCTGTCTCTGCCATCTCCATACCTGGTCACCTCCCTATCATCCAGATACCCCAGTGCTAATACCACTTAAAGGATTACTTGGCATCACTGCTATTTGAAGCATGGAAGAGGAGTTAACTGAGGTCATTAAGTCTGTCTACTGGGTGGGTAGCTGCCTTGGTGACAATGTACTGACAGTTTTGAAGAATGCCACGCTGGTTGCTATCATCTTTACTAAGAACTCCTCATAATGGATTCAAGGAGAGTGTCTCCCTGGTTACTATCATCTTTACTAAGAGCTCCTTATAATCGATTCAAGAAGATTCATGACCTGAAGATCCTTATGTATGAGAGAGAAGAGATCAGAGAAGTCCTTTATTAAAGTTCTCTTTTATAGCACATTTGCTAGTAGGTAAACAACCCTAATATACATTAAGCTAGACATAAGGAACTTGCAGAGAACGGCTGTATCATACTGATCATTTGGTGTAAAAGGCTGATTGAGACAATTGACCCTATTTTGTCATTGCAGTATGGTCAAACTGGATTTCACATAAACTTCAAGAAGTCATATGTGGTACCTTTGGCAAAAGCTATGTATCTAGAAATAGTTGATACAGAAAGACAATTAGCTTGCCCAACAGAGGACAGGATCAGGAGATTGTCATCTTGTTATTGAGTGATTCTAGTTAAGGCTGAGTTCTTTGGCCACAACTGTCATCTTGTTATTGAGTGATTCTAGTTAAGGGATCGGCCGGTTTCCGACTTTTTTAACGACAGGTTGTTGATATATAGGGGGTTTGTTAAAGGATATTGTGTGGAACTTCTGGGGAAAAAATTTTTGTTCAGTGACCTTAGGTTTTGTGGCGCCAGAGCATTTTTTCGCCAAAAATGGCCATTTTCAAAATGCATCTCCTCCTTTGCTTTTTTGGTTTTAAGGGATGAGATTTGAACCACGTATAAAACACATATGGACCTTCGATATAAAGTCGATTTTGATTTTTCAATTATTTTTCGAGATATGAATTTTTTTTTTTTTATGAAATTTTCCCAGAAAAATTACAGAAAAAAAAATTGCCAAAAATCAGAAACTCAAAATATTAAAAATCCCCGGCTTTGTTTTAATCTACCATGTTTCCCCATGTTATATTTAAAATTTCATTTAGATTGGTCCAATACTAAGGGAGGAGATGCATTTTAAAGGCGAAAAACTTATGTTTTGAGAAATGGGCCTTCAAAGTTTTAGTTACATAAAAAAAGTAAAAGGGACTTCAAAGACTGTGTTACAATTAATTCTATGGTTTTAATTTTTATTTTTGGGTATTAATTAATGCAAAATGATTATAAATAAGAATATTAATTGATTATTTATATGCCTAAGACACATTCTTATAAATTTTAGGTTCCTGGTCCCCCTGTCTGATCTTGCTGCAAGGTATTACTCTAGGGTATCATAGTTGCCTACACTTTTTATTAGTGTCTCGAATCCATCCCTTGCCAAATGGATCCTGGGAATTACTTTACATTCACAATTAGGGATTTGTGATTCAAGTAATTCATCAAGTCTTGCTTCACTTATTATGATCATTTTATTTTCAGGATTGTCTATAATATCAGCCTCCGAGCTACTGCTTTCTTTTTCTAAAATATCTTTGCCCTTTGGTAGTGACGAACAAATAAAGAGGCGTTTAGGGGTGGATGTGGTTGGTCTCTGGTCAGCAGAGATCGCTGCCTGCGCCATTTGATGGGCGACAGCTCTCTCTCTCTCCGTCGCTCCATTCCCCTATGGCACTAATTTCTTGAACTCTTTCTTCTACTTCTCGCCTGGACTTTTCCACTTGGCTTTTCCGCATTCTAGAAGCATGAAGTGAACTCTTGGACCTTTTAGGCAAGGTGAAAAACAAAACACACGCAGAAAATACAGAGTTCAGTCAAGGCTAGCGAGCATGAAAAACGTGTCCTTCTAGCTTGGAAGTTTAAAGGCAACTCTCGGCCACAGTCGGCGTCATGGTATGACGTGTGCGTTGTCATGGCTAGGAATAACTAAAAAGGTGCGAGTAGGATATTATTGACATTATACATTTCATTTCAAAGGAAGTTTTCGTAATATATATCGCAAAAACTATACCAGACTAAATCATTTGCGCTACTGGTGTTTTATGGGTATATAGTTATTGTTACATTTTAGGCCATAACTAGAGAAATACGGCAAATTTTAGCATAATATTTCGTGGACACATTCTTGAACCCTATACGAAGCCATAGAATTTTTTTCAGCAAATCGAATTTTTTAAAGATTATTGGGTTTTTTTAGGCGGCCGATCCCCTTAAGGCTGAGTTCTTTGGCCAAGTTGTGGCTATCCCTGATTGGGCAAATTCTGTGGCTGGAGAAACTTGTTCCTCGCAGTGACCCTACTGGATGACTACTAGGTATTGATCAGTATGGACACATCGGAGTTAGAACTCACACCCAATGGATCACCAAGCAACATGTTGGCCAGTGCAGGATAGGGGCCAGCACATCAACTTTGAGTTCAAGGCTTTCTTAAGACCTCCAAGAATTAATTTAATATCCAGTAGAATGAACAGTAGTTGTGATGACTGACAACTAGGCAATGGTTGCATGCTCTGAGAATCAGGATGGCACTTGACCAACCTTTTAATTTGGTGGCAGTCAAATTCTTAGAATCTTGGAATTTGTACAAAGTTTTACCCTAGGAAGGCACATGATAGCCAGCTGCTCTCTGCAGGGGAAATAAGTTTCCATCAGATTGGTTACTGAACTGATAAGTTTGAAAGCTCTGTGATGATTGAGGGGAACCTTGCCTATAGACCTCTATAACAATCTGTAGTTGCAAGGTGTCATTGGACACCTTAGGTGAGCTAGACTTTGTCTCTGATTTCCATGATGGTAAACCCATGAGCCTCTCAACTTTGAAGAAGCCCCGCAAACAACCACATTTTCACATCTTCTACACTTCTTTATACCTTGAAGTTATCCAGCGTAACCTGGATGACAGTATCTTGCTTGGGTTGAATTAGCAACTACTTCTATTCAGGGCGCAGTTGATTTTGTAGTAGGTGTTGTAGGACACCAACATGTACTTTAAATCATTCTGGCACACCCACCACTGTCATCACTAGCATTAGTGCTATTATAGAGTAACATCAGCTTAATGAGTTTGTGATGCCCACTGCCTTTGTAATGCCTGTTTAATTCAGCATCTCAGCCTTCCACTTGAGAGGTGATAGTCATATATATGATTAATGGGGTTTGATGGATTTAATCATGTTTTAGAGTAAAATGTTTTGTCTTACAAACCTGTTAGTAAAATTAGTGATCTCCCAGTCTTCTATAGTGGGTTGCTTCATGAAACTTTTTCACAAAAAATGGAGTTATTGGATGTGACCCAGTTATGGATCCTGATGATGCATACAAGAAGCAACCTTCTCAGTCTGGCAAACAAGACTAGTGAACTTACAAACATCTGGGAACATGAGTACACGTAAATATATGATAAGTGTGTTTATATGTAAAAAATGCCAATTATAGCAACATTGCATTGTGATTTTGGTCGTTGTTGTCAAGATCAAGGGGAATAGAGGGAAGTGGAGAACCATGTTTGTAGCAGATTAACAGGTCTTAGTGAAAGTGTGAAAGTAAAGCTTTTCAGTTGCCCTAGGGCATAAATGGACTGGAAACCATGAGTTGAGAGGCCAGTAAGAAAGTTGCAGCGTGAATGAAAATGAGAATACTGGTAGACTGGCAAAAAAGTGTCGATGTAGTAGAGCAAATTCTTACATTGGTACATGAGGTCTGTAATACTTGATGCAGAAGAAACATGGGCACTGACAAGGAAAATTGAGAAGCTCTGAATATAGAAAGTTAGGTTTTGTGGCTAGAGTATGTTGGAAAGATTGTTCATTACATTTGAGGAGGAGGCAGGGAAATGTGTCCAGAGGCTGGAATATAAACTAGATCTTACATGTTTAGATGATTTAAACATTTGATAAGAAGGGATATGGAACAATTGGTTATAAGAAGAGGTGAGAAATGGCAGAATGAAGACCTATAGGAAGGGCCAGGAAATCTTGGGATAAAAGGATAAGTGAAGACTTAGACCTAATGGGGGTTTAGCTAGAAAGAGCAGAGATAAGGGAAAATGTATTGAACATCATCCCCCGTAAAGAAAAAGCATTTGCAATAAAAGTTCTTCGAAGATGGAAGTTGAAAAACCTTAATACTTAGAAATACTAGTGACCCACTTTAGGGTAGAAAGTAATTATTAATAATTATTTTAACCAAGCCATTGGGTTCATATTCCTAATTGTCTTAGGGCTGGCCATAAGGGTTTTAGATGATCTGTATAAAGCATAATGAAATATAACTCCTGTAAAATTTGATAATTACATTAAAAGTTGCAGATGACAAAATCTCAAAGGTTTGTTTTTATTGTTTGAAGTGTACTGTTAGTTGAAAGTTAGGTATTCACTAAAGATATATTTTGATTGTAAGTGGTGTTCTGCATTCTCTACAGTTAAGGATTGGATTGGGGGCCATTCATGACATCAAATACCTTGTGTCACATAATTGTGGCAGATTGAGGATGGGGTTGTGTTATTTTTGGAATGAACAACAGGCCATTTATTGTCAAATTCCATTACATATGTAGCTTTGGATGCTTTTTCAGCATCCTCATTTCCTTCAATTCCTACATGATAGGAACCCAGTGTAAACTGTATCAGCATTTATTTTGGCTTCATATAATTTGTTGAATTAAAACTTAATTTCTTAAACAAGGGTTTTTAGGATAATTTTGAAGGGGGCTTCTAATTCTAGTCACAGAAAACTTCAGAATTCTCTGGTGTGTTGGCATGTTTTACATCATGTAACTGTTCACCATATTGCTGGTAATTGTGCAGTAAAAACATATGCATTATTGGACAGAGAAATCTTGTTTCATTAGAGGATATTGCATCCAATCCTACACCAGAGGAAGATTTGGATTCATCTCTGTAGGTTGTGCAACGGGGACCTTTGTATCTTGGATGTAATGGAAGAGTGACAGGGATTGGGGGAATTAAAGATTTTTGTTATATAAATCTACTGATTTAGGTGAATCCTTGTCAGTTATATCCAGAGGTCAACGTTTTCGTAGGCTAGTACAGGTCGACCATCATTAATCTAGCATAATTGGGACCTGTCGGTTTCCGGATTGGTGATTTTGCCAGATTACATAGTTGTAAGGTTAGAATACACTTACCCAACAGTTAACAACCTCATTCACCTTTACAATAATTTGGAAATCAGTATAAGGTGGTTAATAAGGAAAAAAGAAACATTAAATGAAAATCAATTTCCAAAGTGAAGAGCTGAAATTTTCAACTAAGTGCATTTACATGTTTTGAGGTGAAAGACTGTCAGGATTCCCATCTTCACCTTGAAGTTTTTTCCGTTATACTGTATGCTATTCTCATTTATATTTTTACTTTTATTTTCTTATTTTCAATTTTTACACCCAAAAGATACTCAGTTGTGTTGTAGGGTACGTACGAATGCACAAACTCATTCGCTAGCATTGGAGAACTTGCTACAGCTTGTTTTGGTTCATGTTATCATGTTTGATTTTTTAATTTATATTTTATGCTATTCTCATCTTTATTTTCAATTTGATTTATTTTTACAACTTAAAAGATGATGCAATCGTGTGCGTAGGGTACATACGAATACACAAACTCATTTGCAGGTGCCGGAGAATTTCCTATAGGTTGTTTCTTGTTGTTAACCTTCTGTTTTTTATTTATATTTTACACTATTCACATTTATGTTTTTACCACATTTTCTTATTTTATTTGTACAACCCAGATGTAAGCAATCGTATGCGTAAGATCCGTACAAACGCACTATCTCATTCGCTGGCATCAGAGAACTTGCTACAGCATGTGTTGTTGTTACGTTTATTATTTTTTCATCAATATTTTATGCTCTTATCATTTATATTTTTACTGTATTTTCTCCTTTTCTATTTTTACAACCCAAAAGATAAACACAATCGTGTGCATAGGTTAAGTAAAAAAGCACAAATTCATTCGCTGATGGCTGGAGAACTTCCCACAGCGTGTTTTTCATTTAATGTTTTTACCTTAAGTACCTTATACTGATTTACAAATTGGAGTTATGCTTTATGATTTTCTTATTTATATTTTATGCTATTCTGACTTATTTTTACTGCATTTTCTCTAATTTTTTTGGTTGCCCAAAAGATAATGCAGTTGTGTGTGAAGGGCATGTACATACTCACACATGTAGTGCCAACAAACAATAGTAGCAGGTTGGTGCTGTGACTCAGGAAATTTGAATTTGCACCTGCCAAAATTAGTGCCAGATTAGTGGTGGATCCGGATTAATGATTGCCGGATTAGTGATGTTCAAAACAGTAGTTATCTCTGTTTGGATACTTAGTGTTGCCGAGCCTTGAGATAACAAATACCTAATAGTATTTCTTCCATCTGAACATTAAAGATGTCCTACAGCCAACAGTAGTAATTTTATATAAAGTTTAGCCTAACTAAAGTGCATTTTGCATTCATTCAGTACAAGAGATTGAGTAAAATGCATTGTCTAGAAGGTAGCTTAACTTAAATCATAATGATGAAGCTGACAAATGAATAAGGTTTGTTGAGCAGAAGGGTTGCTATATCAAACTCATGAATTGTTATGATGTTAAAATATTTGATATTTTTAATTCACAGGTGAAGAGGAGGAAGTAGCTCTCTTCTGTGAACGATGTAAATTGTTCCGATACGATACTTCAAACAAAGAATGGAAGGAACGTGGTGTTGGATCGCTGAAGATTTTGAAGAATAACACCTCTGGGAAGGTAATTAGTTATGCTTATCTCTTATTAAAGAAAGTGCAGGACAAAATTTTCCATCTTTGGTCTTTTGAGGTAGCTTTCTACGCTTTAATTTTACATGTATTCTTGTATAGCTTTTGAGCCTTTTTTTATGTGAAGGTTTATTTTTTGGAACCTGGTGCCAGTAAACCCTTGTATCTTAAGTCTTCAACAATTGCTACAAAAATCCCCCTGGAGAACATTGAAATATGTTACTCATTTTAATACAGGTGCTCCTGAGCTTATGGTGGGCCTTTATATGATACTGACTTTACGAAGGCAAAAGTGATAGCATAATGCACATTCATCAAAAACATTATCCTGAAATTTAAATTAAATTTTTTCCTTGGCAAGTGATACATAGTACAGTACTGTTGTGCATGCTGGACTATCTGGCATAAGTGGTGCTAATTTTTCACTCTGCCATGCAGTCATTCATGTTTACAATCAGTACTGCATCATGTTCTGTCTTGGTACTTTTTTGTTATACTCTCCTGTTATACATTTAAGTTTTAAGCATCTATCTTGTGTACAAAACTGCCATATGTGTCTCCTGCTACAGAGTAGGAAGGCAGTTACTTTTGAGGAGAAACTTGAATTATTTGCGAGCATGAAGGAGGCCAATCACTCTGGAACTTCTACTTTGCACTGTCGACCATTATAAAGAATAAGAAGTTAATTAGTGACACTGTTAGTTCTTTTCCATCAGTAAAGTCTACTATAATCATGAAGAAAAGAACTTGGCTAATTGATGAGGGGGGAGATATGATTTGTTTTGTGGATGGATAGAGAAATTATTTGTTTTGTGGATGGAGAGGAGAAGTTATTTGTTTTGTGGATGGAGACCAGATACAGAAAAGTGTGTTGCCTGACTTACTGACATCCAGGCTTGAAATCTTAAGAGTACACTGATGATCTTATGTATATACAGCAATTTACACAAAGTCATGGATGATTTCAGCATTTCAGAAGGTGTCATAATTTCCATAATGTAAAGGTCAGCAGTGAAGCAGCAATTGCCAGTTCACAAAAGTTGACGGGCAGATTCAAGATGGTCTTGCCTGCTATTATTCATTTTGAAAAGAAGAAACTAACTCTCTAGTCTAAATTTTCCGAGTTCCTGAAGAATCTTATAATGCCTCATTGCCTTCAACAAGTACTGAAGGCCCAGTGCATTCTATCAGCTGCTCTTGAGCCTCTTCAAAGGAGAGAAAACTGTTAATATTGTTATTATGCATCTACATCATCCTCATCATCCAGCAATCTCAAAATAATTTTACCATTTAATTTTCAAACATTCTTCAGGCTCATATGAGCAGTGGATACCCATACAAAAGTTTTTTCTCTTTCAGTACATTATTAATAATAATAAGGATGGCTGTATTATGCAAATTTATCCTATACAGTATCTTTTCTATTTTCCTTATGATTTGCTTTTCAGGCTCAGCTATGTTGGTCAGCAACTGGCCGGTATTCATATTGGAAAAAGGATAGTGTGTGGAATGCAGTAAGTCTTTTATTGAAATATCCAATCAGAAATCCTTCGTCTGGATTCAGGTTCTACTTCAGGTACTGTCGACATGTTTCGACCAGCTCGTTGGTCAATATTTCTCCAGGTCTTTTTCAACCACATCCAGAGGATGACCAACAAGCTGGTCGAAACATGTCGACGGTACCTGAAGTAGAACCTGAATCCAGACGACGAATTATTTCTGATAGGATATTTCAATAACAGACTTCCTGCATTCCACACACTATCCTTTTTCCAATATGAATATCGGCCAGTTGCTGACCAACATAGCTGAGCCCGAAAAGCAAATCTTAAGGAAAATAGAAAAGGTACTGTATAAGATAAATTTGCATAATACAGCCATCCTTTTTAATAATAATAATAATAATTACTAGAGTTTTTTTTCATTCATTGTCCAAACATTTTCAAATTAAATGCAATAAATACTTTAATCTATATAATTTATTTCCAATTTCACTCTGCTTCATGAAGAGAAGGAATTCTTAGTAAAATTTTCACAATAATGGATTCCTAACCAGTTTGGTCCATAAACTTATTAGGCTATTTCTGGAAAATGTTTACAGTCCTAAAGTGCCAATTACTAGTTCCTGGAATCATAAGGGAAAGAGAAAAGATACTGTATAAGATAAATTTGCATAATACAGCCATCCTTTTTAATAAGACCTGTTTGAAAGAGGGTCTATTCCCTTCAAATTATTATTATTATTATTATTATTATTATTATTATTATTATTATTATTATTATTATTAATTTTATTAAATTTCTTAAGATTTTGTGTGTGTGTGTGTGTATTATATTCTTGTCTCCTTACTCTTACTCCCACATACTTGTTGTTAGCTCTTCACATGTATCCATCTTCCTCACATTGTGATGTATGTAGTGCCTTCTTACTTGCCTCTTATCAGAAGCTAGTTGCAATATCTCCCCATTTCATTTAGGTACCTTCTATTGTATAGTAACAGTTGTGATGAAGATAAATTTCTGCTGTTAAAATTTTAAGTCCAGCCCTTATCCCCTGACATTTATCCCCATTATGTGCATGACCACACTGGTTAGCCTTTGCAGGCTATTTGGTATGACATTTTCGAGTAGGTATCTTTGACTAATCCAGTAGCTGGTGGAGTCTAAATTGCCCCTAATTCTAACCAATCTTACTTTCTCAAGAAATCTTATTATCTGCCTGACTCATGTACAATGCTCTTGCTTTTTTTAACTAATGGTCTTGCCTTGTTTAGAGATTCTTCTTTTTGTTTACTTCAGTAGTTAAGTTTAATCTAGTAAGACTTGGACGTAGTTGGTGAACATTTTTTAAAACAATTGTTTCATAAATACAAACCATTGTCCTATGTTGTGATTTTCCTGCTCATGTTGTTGGGTAAAGTTGCACTAATTTTAAACTGATGCTTCAAACTTAATGAAGAGAAATGAGGAATGCCTTGATATAGGAGTACTCCCTGGACAAGGTGATGAGTTTCTCAATATCTAAAGCAAAACTGGTTATTGAGATTCTCAATGTCTAAAGTAAAACTGGGGTTTGAGACTTATCATCTTGAGCCAAAGCGTATTTAAAAAAGAAAGGAAAGGTTTGTGTATATGCAGCATTAGTGTACAGTACTAAACTAATTTTTTATTTTATTAATTTTCAGGTGCGTATTTTGATGCGTCGGGACCAAGTTCATAAAATATGTGCCAATCATTTTATTACTGCTGACATTAAATTAACTCAGATGGCAGCTTCAGACAAAGCATGGATTTGGGCTGCAAATGATTTTGCTGATGAGGAAATGAAATATGAAAAGTTTGCTGCACGATTTAAAACTCAGGAATTAGTAAGTTTATTAAATATATTTTCTTTGTAGTTCAGTCATGGTAAACCTTATATGTTAAGACTTAGAAATTGGCAAGTCAGTTATTATTTTAGATTCTGAACAGTGTTGCTTATGGTAAATTCCATAGGGTAAGGCTCAATTAATAGTTAGTTTTATTTTAGGTTTTTGATCTGAAAGTGACTTTGCTGTGACAAACTTCTAAGATTAATTGTATTAACATATTTTCAGGCATTAGGCTTCAAAACAGCTTTTGAAAGTGCCCAGAAGTCACTGGATGATGCACCACAGAGTAGTACTGTAGGAGTTATTTCATCTTCTGTAGCAGATGACTCTGAAAAACAAAAAGCTCCTTTAGCAGAAATGTTCAAGCCAAAGGCTGGGTCTTGGGAATGTGAATCTTGTCTAGTACGGAATGATTCAGGTGCTATTGTATGTATTGCTTGCTCTACAAAAAAACCAGGAAGTGAAGGTTTAAAGGATGCTCCAGAAGCTGTTCCCCAGGATAAGCCTGTTGACCCTAAAACAGCTACTTTGGCCTCACTTTTCAAGCCACCTCCTGGCTCATGGGAATGCACCTCTTGTTTGGTTCGTAATAAAGCTGAAGATACTGTTTGTGCTGCCTGTGGTTCAGGTGGATCTGGTACAACTGTTCCATCATCTAGTGAATCTAAACCAGCTTTCAAGTTTGGCATTAAAGATACTTCAACAGCTGGTTCAAATACTCAAATATCTAGTGGAGGATTTTCATTCAGTGATACAGAGAAGAAACCAGCATTCTCCTTTGGTATTTCAAGTACAGTAACAACTGCAGCAACTCAGCCATCATTCTCGTTTGGTGTGCCGTCTCAACAAACTAAGAGTGACAGTACCACAACAAGTGGCAAATCAACATTTTCCTTTGGTACTCAGCAAACTCAGTCTAGTCAGCCTTTCACCTTTTCTGTTGTTACTACTCCAGCTGCATCAACCGTTTCTACGACGACTACATCAACTACGGCTGCCAGTTCAACAACTGCTAAAGATGCAAAGTCCAGTTTTGTCTTTGGTAGTCCTGGCAAGTATGATTTTACCTTTAGTGGGGTCAAAGCAAAGTCCCCACGCTCTCGTGACATAAGTGTCTGTGAATCAGAAGATGGAGTGGTTGAAGAAGATGATGGGGACCACCTTTACTTTGAAGTAAGTTTTTTCTATAGTGGTTGTCATTTTTATAGTGAACAATTACAGATTTTTAATAGAGGGTATTGATTACATTGTGTATATTTGAAGGATCTCTGACCACCTGATTGTTGATAGATTCTTAAAATTTATTGAGTGCTCTTGAATATCCAGACTTTTCTCACTTGTGTATTCGTGAAATAAAAGAGAAAGTTCATGTACTATGACTTTTCTTTCGTGTTGTAATTAAAAATTTGCATTTACTAACTTTTTTCTTTAAATTTTTGTATTTCAGCCTGTGATCCCTCTGCCAGAAAAAGTGGAGGTGGTAACTGGAGAGGAAGATGAAATCGTACTGTACTGTAATCGAGCCAAATTGCATCGACTTGTTGCTGGAGAATGGAAGGAGAGAGGTCTAGGTGATATTAAAGTTTTAGAGCATAAGAAGGCAAGTTTTTCTACATTTATGTAATAAAAGAGTTGATGAGGGTGACGTGCAGTTGTGATAAGGCAGATAAGTTCAGTAGTACATATATGGAATTATGGTTGCATTAAATATGCACAAAATCATACTGGTGGTTCACTACAAAATTTAAAGTTTTAGAATATAAGAAGGCAATTTTTTCTATATTTATGTAATAAAAGAGTTGATTTTTGATAAGGCAGATAAGTTCAGTAGTACATATGTGAAATTACGGTCATATGAAATATGTACAAAATCATACTTTGGTGGTTCACTACAAAATTTTATAGAAGACTTGAACTTGCTGTCTGGTGCATGATCTTATGTTAAATGAATTGAGTTCATGTTCTGTTTAATGTGGTATTCATAAATGGCAGATATTTATGTAATTTTTGCCAAGTGAGAGTACAGGCAGTCCCTGGTTATTGGTTATCTGGTTTTACGGTGCTTGTCTAGTGATGAGAATTGGTGATTTTCGGCGCTGATTTCCACTTATTGGTGCTGATACATACCTAACAGGTGCGGCGTCGGGGCTGAAAATCGCCAGTTTTCAGTTATAGGCGATTTTCGCTTATTGTCACATCGCCGGAACAGAACCCCTGCCGATAACTGGGGACTGCCTGTACTTATGGTTTTAAACGGTAAATATAATGAAATATGTTTGAGCCTCAAAATAGCTAATCTGGTGATGCATAGAGGTGGTTTCATCTTTGACTATTTTGGTACTGGTGCTTATTGAAAAAATTTTTTTTTATCAAATGTTAAATCCTTCTAAATTGTTTGCCACAGACTGGCAAGATCCGTTTGTTGATGAGGAGAGAACAAGTTCACAAAATCTGTCTGAATCACAATGTAGAGAAGGGAATGGAGTTTCGTAAGAAGGACGATAAGACTTTCTTCTGGGCTACTGTTGACTATGCAGAGAACACACCCAAAAGTGAAACTTTTGCAATTCGTTTCAAAACTCCTGAGATTGCAGTTGAGTTCTACAAAGCAGTTGATAATGCAAAGGTATGGTGGTAATTTAAGTGTTTAGTGAGTTAAGTACAGTATGTTGATTTAGAAAATAGGAAGAACTATTAGGGCAGGGTGCTTTAAGGCCAGTGATGGACTTTTAATATCATCTAAAGAAATAAAGGGAAGTAGCAATGATAGAACAATATACCTCCAGTTGACAAGTAATTGCTTGAAAGAAAAGATTTTCTGTTTTCAGATATAGATCTTCTCTCAGGTTTTAGATGTGAAATCTCTCTCTTTTTCTCTCTCTCTTAATACAGGTCTTCATCCTGTTGCCTTCATATATGCTGCTTTTCTGACCAACACTTGAGCTTTTTTTTTTTTTTTTCCTTGTGTGAAGTCGTTAGTGTGAGAGATTTTATAATTCCATAGCTGGTGTTTTTTTTTTCCAATACAGTTTTCTCAATGTTTCCCTTTTGTTTGTGTAATCATCTCTGTGTGTGGAAAACTTTCATGAAGTGTAGAATAATTTAAGGTTTTGCCATTTCATATACCCTATTGATTTTCTTTTTAAGGTCAAACTTGGTGGTAAGCCAACAGAAGTGCCCATAGTGTTGAAATCAACTCCAAAGAGTGAGGAAACAGATTCTGAAAAAACTAACCAAGGTGGTGCATTGTCAGCATCCAAGACAACCTTTGCCACAGCTGACTCCACAACACCTAGCTCTGGTGCCATTGGTGGTACCCCTAAAGGCTCACTTTTTGGAGGAATAACAGGAAAATCCTTGTTTGGCAGTTCTTTAGGTAATTAGCAGTTTTAAACACTTACGTAGTTTAACTGGCACTTGTAATAGTTTTCTTACAATAATATTGACTGACATTTTATTGATGGAATTCATCTGGATAAATCTTACCCACTTTTGAAGTTAGCTTACATCTTTGCACATGTAGGTGTGATTGGCATTCAAAATCAAAGAATTAGAATGCTTAGCTGACCAGGATGGACTGTCTAAAACCACCTGTTGGCCCACCACATTCTTGTCAGAATTCTTCTTGCTGACATGTTGGTTACAATGTCTTTGGCATTGTGGGGGGGACCATAATATTTTGTCAGTTTTCTCCTATACAGTATTGTTTTTTCTGTTTTTGTTCATTGTTATCTACAGAAATCAGGAGCAGGAGTGTTAAGTTCTGTGGGAACAAGTTTTGTGTAAACTGGATGTATTTGGTTGAACATGATATTTATGTGGTATGCGTTGCATGCACAGGAAATTGTGGTTTTTCTGTGCTTTGTGAGGAAGGCAAGCAGTGTTCTGATAAGAAAATTAATAGTTTTGTTCTTTTTCACATTGTGAGGGAAGCCAGGCATGCTCTGATGAGAAAATGAACATTTTTGTTCAGTAACAGAAGTGAGAGGCTGATATACTTTCTAGGCAGTTAGTCAATGCTGGAAGAAAAAAAAAAAAGCCTATCTATTTCAGACGTGCTTAAAGTTGTTGCACCTGCTGTGTTTGTGTAGTTGTATTATCATTTTCTCAGGTGTCTGTCTGTTGGCACATCAGGTAAGTTGTATCAAGAGATTGCACTTCATTCCCTTAGTGGAGTTGTTTCATCATTGTTGGCTGTCTTGCTGCATTTCAAGTGTAGCGCCACAAGACATAACACCTTTCCCTTTCATCTGGGGTTTTGTGTAAGGATTGAGCTCTGCCACCTGGGCTCTTTCCTCTGCCCTGGCAGTCAAGGAATTCAATATAGAGGAGTTGTCTTTATGTTTAGGTGGTACATTGGTTGTTTTGCTTTCCTTTATCTTCATTTGGTTCTGAGGTAGATTCAGTAGTGACTAGCTCTCATATCCTCAAGTACGTTTGCACCCACTAAGTTTGTGAGTTAACATTATGCCATTTGGTTAATGCATGAACTGAGGAGTTTTCTTGCATTCTGGTGCATAAGGCATTGTTCAAGAATGCCAACACTTGTCCTCCTTCATAAGTGCGGCCACGAAGGACCTCATCGTAAGGTACTGGTGCCTTGCCAGTGCTTGAACAGTCCTCTGCTCCAGATGCAGGTATTTTGTTTTTCCTTCTTAGACCCAATGAGGACATGAACTGTTGATACCGTCAAGGTTCTTTAGTTTAATGCTGAGGCTTAGGATTTTGTCCAAGTCATATTTTCTACATGATTGAAGTTTGTTTGCTAAGATTTTGCTTAGCACAATTGCTGTCTTGAGCTCAGATTCTGGGGGAATCCTTGAGTTTTGACTGATTGCCTACTTTTTCTGTCTCTTTTTAAGGTAGTTAAGGAGGCTGCTTCTGCCGAAAAGAATTGAGGCTGCTTCTGCTGAAAAGAACCTTGATTCCTTGAAAGGATTCAGTAATGTGTCATGGGTAGATGCAATGATGAAATATATTGAAAAATAAATAATCTCTTTTCCAAGACATTACTGCTTCCTGTGTTTGCTTGAAGATGTCATCACCAGCCATTTACTGTTGTCAATGCCTTGTGGACAATTAGCGATTCAATGAAAACGCTTTCTTGTGGAAATAACACCACATGGTATCTCATGCCATGCCTTTGTAACATGGTGCAATATTCAATCCATATTGCATCAGAAAATTTGTTCTGGAAGCTTCTATGGTGTGACTGGAAAGGGGCAGTTATTAAGGAACCAATCGTTATGCAGAAAATAAAAAAACTCCTTATATGGGAATGACGATTGTCTGTTGTCATTAGCTCTGCCCATACAGTGGTATATAAGCTTCCAGAAGAGACTTCCCAAGACAGAGACATAGACGGACAGAGACAGAGAGGGTAATCAGAGGTCGGACAAAGCAAGGTTCCGACTGGAGTATCCCCTTCAGATGACTTTTAATCTTCATAAAATCTTGTTCTGCCTGAAATGAAGAGAAGCATCTAGCCCTTCCTGCTTGTGATGAGAAGTCCCTAAGCCCTCCATGTTCGAGACGAGGTGAAGCAGCAAGCCTTACATACCAGTGACGAAGAAAAGTAGTCAGCCCTTCCTTCTTGTGTGGAGGAGAAGTCGCTAAGCCCTTCCTGCCTGTGACAAGGTGAAGTAGTCAGTCCTTCCTGCCCTCCATTTGCACAATCTCCAGATTCTTGAAGAAACAGCTTTTGCTGCCTCATCCTGCAAGACATAGGTTTTGTGATGTTTACGAGCCCATGGTCATCACACCAGCAGCATCTCCGCTGAGTTCCCAGCTGCCCTTTTGGGACGTCTTCAAACCTTAGGTCATGGTGCCAGCATCATCTCTTCAGCTGAAACCCCAGCCACGAAGGATAACTGACCAACTCACCATTTAAGTATTAAGATTGCTCTACCTTGCAACCTGTTCCCCCTATCTATAACTGCTTAGATTTTTGTTTTGTGTTATGTTGAATGAGAGCAAAGGGGAAACAACATTTCGTTTTCTTTGTAATTAAGGTTTTGAATAAATGTGTTGTAGCATTATGTGGGTTTCTTTTTATATTCATTTCCCATATTTCATTTGTTGCTGAAAAATTGTTTAGAGTTTGAAAGAACCCAGAACGATTCTTGGATTGTGACACTATGTCCAGATAGAGCTCCGAGAATTTGCTGAGACAACTTGTGGTGTTAGAAGGCCAAACACTTCCATATCCATAAATGCTTGTCTTTTTCTACATTGCATATTAAATCCTGATCTTTTACCAGGTTTGAAGGTAAAGCCTCTCGATGCTTGTGATGTGAGCATGTCTTTAAATGCTTAGAAACTTTCACTAGTGAAGGTTGTCAACGCAATGCAGTGAAGGTGGAACTCAGTTTTTGCCTTGCATTTTTGAGAGACATTGAAGTTTTGTGTGATAATTGCAAAGCTCTTAGTCCTATTGTCACACCCAACAATTTTCTCCTGAGCCAAATAAAGAGTAATCTTCTTTTATCCTATCATGAAATCTAGATGTTGAGGTTTGGGGAGCTAGAAGGTACATGGTGTAAAGAAGCTTGCCTTCATACCAGAAGGTATTTGTTCTCTTTTCGTTTTGAACTGTCTGTTGTGGGCTTTTTACTTTGGCACAGGAGTCACTAGTACTGTACTCAACAAGACTAGTCCTTTATCCCCTGCAAGGATCCTCTGACAAGCCTTATTATGAGGGCCTTATACCCTGCTGCAGATCCTCTGTCTGGCAGCAGTACTTACCAGGAAGGATCACAAAAGATCACACAATTGGCAGAGAATGTTAGAGGCATTTTCATTTTTTAAAAGTTTTTTTTTAGTTCTCTTGGCTGAGCAGATGTTTCTCTGGCTGCACTAACTCACCATCCTCATTCAGTGTGGGAGTCAGCTAACTTGTCTGTAGGAAAAAGTGAGTATAGACAGCTAAGTGTTTTTTTATTTCAAATGCCATCACTCCTACTGTTGCAATGATGTACGCTAACTTTAACAGTTGGTAAGTATCCAGATAATTAATCTTATATGAAATTATAATTTTTTTTATCAGGTACATCTGGTTCCTTGTTTGGAAGCCCCTCAAGTGGTCAGTCATTCAGTGAAGGATTATCTGCTGCTGCTGCTGCTAAGCCTAATGAACCAAACTTCACTGTGAATGTTTCGAGTAGCTTTTCCTTGAAATCTCCGCCCACAAGCACTCCCTACTTTGCTGGTGGCACTCAAGTCTTTGGGAAAGGCTCAAGTAAGTTAATTTCCTTTTAAATCTAACTTTGTTTTTTCATTTAAAGTATTGCTTGCTACAAAATATTTCCAGGAGTAAGGTTTGAGAAGCTGCATTTTTATAGGATACCCTGTTTATTTGGCTTACACATTCTTTCTGAGGAGTATGTCACATTGTCATTAATCATATAATCCTATAAAGTAATGCCTCCAGCTGAGTCATTTCAACCTAAGGCATTTTTGATGTTACAATGGTTTTTTAAAGCCTGAAGGAAAACATAATCAATTTGGATCTTTTTATGCTTGTTCATGTAAGGCAGCTACAAATTTCAAAAAGCCATGAAAATACATAAATTAATAAGAGTGCCAAATCAGAAAAAGGAAGAGCCATATCAGAAAAAGCAAATGTTAAATTATATATATATATATATATATATATATATATATATATATATATATATATATATATATATATATATATAGGCGGTCCCCTGTTTACGACGGGGTTCCGTTCTTATGCGCTGTCGTAACCCGAAAATCGTCGAAAATCGTCAAAAATCATAAGAAAACCTTACTTTTAATGCTCTGGGTGCATTGAAAACGATGTAAACTGCATTATTATTGAGTTTTACTAAAAAAAACCTTCAAATTATGATTATTCTGCCGTTTTGGGGCCATATTTCTTCCGTCGGATCGGCGCACGACGCGTCGTAACCCCGAACATGCGTCGTAAGCCAGGAAATAATTTCTGATGAATATATTTGAAAAGCGTCGTAACCTCGAACGTCGAAGTCGGAACCGTCAGAAACCGGGGACTGCTGTATATATATATATATATATATATATATATATATATATATATATATATATATATATATATATATATATATATATATATATATATATATAGTAGTATACAGTACACTGATAGTATAAAATAATCTAAAAGCTTAAAAGTTTTTAAAACATTCTCATTTACATGGCATTCAGCTACAGTTGGTGCTGTATGTAAAGTAATTACGTACCAAGTTCCAGCATTCAGTCATCAGCTTAAGGGGAGCGTTTGACGAAAAAATCGAAAAATCAAAATTTTCTGAGATATTTTATATATGGCATCATACATATCCTGACTATCTTCTCAGAAAGTTTTATTAAAAAATTCGCCATAGTTTAGGAGTTATAAACAAAAACAGTAACCCTATCATAGAAAAAATTACATTTTTCGTATAATGTAATGATAATGTCAGTATATCGGTAGCAATTTCCTTTTAGCTATGAAATAATAATATCTAAATGTGTTATATGGCAACTCTGTGGACCTAGTACGCATCAGCGAAAGCCAGGAATCCGCAGGGCAGGCAGTGACGTCAGACAGTCAGTCAGTAGCAGCTCAGAGCTTGACTAAGTAAAACGTCGCGCTGCCCAACCTGAGCCGTGTTTTGACACTCGCTTCATCTAGCGAAGTTATATTACTTTGCAAGTCTATTGTTATATATTTTGGCTTTTAAAATATGTCATAAAAACATCAAACTGTGTAACAGCAAGCAAATAAATACACAGAGAAGCAAAAAATATCGTATATCTCAAAACTAAAGTTATCGACATTCAAACTGCATCTCCTCCATAACGAATGCACCGATCTCAATGAAACAAAAAGCAAACGAAAGCTAAATAAATTGTCTAAAAAAATAGAGAGTTTTTTCATTTTGTCCCTCGAAAATTTTTGGGGAATTTTTTCCAAAAATCAATTGAAGTTTTTTCAAAAACGAAAAATATTCATAAAAAAAGAAAAAAAAAATTTGAAAAAACGCTCCCTTACTTTGTTCTAATATATAATATCTGTCTACCACGTAAATTTGAGCTCTTAGTTTGCAAAAGTTATGGAGGAGATGCATTTTGAAAAATTTTGGGGGGGGTGGGGTTACCAGCTAATGGGGGGCGGAAGACGAAAATAATGTTTACAGTCCTTTGCCCTATACAAAAATAAACCCAGGCACAAAATTTGAAACTGATTCATTAAAAAACACGGGAGTTATTAGCGAAAAACGATTTCATCAAACGCTCCTCATATCGTTATAAAACTTTGAAGGCCGATATCTCAAAACTAAAGTTATCGACATTCAAACTGCATCTCCTCCATAACGAATGCACCGATCTCAATGAAACAAAAAACAAATGAAAGCTAAATAAATTGTCTACAAACAAAGAGAGAGTTTTTTTCATTTTGTCCCTCGAAAATTTTGGGGGAATTTTTTTCCAAAAAATCAATCGAAGTTTTTTCAAAAAACGAAAAATATTCATTAAAAAAAGAAAAAAATTAAAAAAACGCTCTCTTACTTTGTTCTAATATATAATATCTGTCTACCACGTAAATTTGAGCTCTTAGTTTGCAGAAGTTATGGAGGAGATGCATTTTGAAAAATTTTGGGGGTGGGGTTACCAGCTAATGGGGCGGAAGACGAAAATTATGGTTACAGTCCTTTGCCCTATACAAAAATAAACCCAGGCACAAAATTTGAAACTGATTCATTAAAAAACACGGGAGTTATTAGCGAAAAACGATTTTATCAAACGCTCCCCTTAAAATAACAGAAATCCATAACAAAGTGCCAAATGATATCAAAACAAATTTTGAAACAATGTACATAGTATATCATGGCCGCAAAGATACTATTTTTTTTTTTTTCCTAGAATAACTCTTGTGAGTTTACTGGGCATCTTAGAGGCCAAAGGTTACATTTTTTTTATTGGTCTGTCCAAACTCCAGAGGAAGGTTACCTTTGCTAGAGAGTAATCAGAATGTCTGTATAGTAAACCCCCTGTATTCATGGGGGATGCATACCACACCAAACGAATAGCTAAAACCCACGAATACTTACCCTTCAAAAAACACTTAGAACTGCCTATTTTGATAGTTCTACACTAAGGTATTCAGTACCATGTATACTGTAGTTATATGGTAGCCTAGCCTACGCTGAAAAGTGTACTCTATACATAGACGGTATAGTAGTAATTAATATCAGCTAATTCTGGAGGTTCATGCAGAGTGACTTATGATAATTCAATACAAAGAGAAATTGAATAACAAACAAGAATTAACTTAGCCTATACTATGGTATATTGTATACATATACGGCAGCCTAGCCCATATTATACTGTACTCTGTACAGTATTTACATATTAATATCATATTATACAAACATCAACATAACGAATGTGTGTCTTTTCCCCGGATCTTTTAAAATGTTACGGTTTACTTCACTGTATCCAATAATATTGTATATATTCTTATATTGATTGTGTATCATAAATTGTGATCATAGCGATCAATGTTTTGGTTTGGAAATCGATTACACGGTAAGTTTATTTCGACGTATTCAACTCAGTCCAGAACGATTATCTTGCTTCTAGTTAGCGTAAATGAATCTAGATACTCTATTTATATGGGGGCAAGGTTATTTTTCGTTATACGAAGTGTTTTTAAGTTGAAGTATAACTTAAATACGTCTAGTTGTGAAATTAATTTAGCTTTTTTTTTTATTAATAGATGACGTTGGCCGTTTTGGGGGCATGTTTGGTTTGTGAAGAAAAAAGATTCTGTTTGCTATTTTCACTTTATTTCATGATAATACGAGCTTTACCTATGTATTTTTTACTGGTGTGAAAACAGGAGTAATATGTTTTCTTTCATGCCATTTGTAGCAACTACGGTAATTGTTTACTACCATACGATGGTTGAAATACAAGCAAAATGGCTGTTGCTATCCGATTCGGTTATTAGCAAAGTAGCAGTTTCTCGTTCGGTTGTTTATGGCTGTATGCACTTACGCAAGAGTATAACGTTACTAACAATACTTTTATCATTCTCTTTTACTTTTTTAACTAGAAGATGGGATAAAGAGATGGAGGAAAAGAAGTTGGTCTATTGTAATTTGGTCTCTTGCGCTGCCTGATTATCGTATTGGTATTATTTCCCCATAGCAAAATCGAATTATCGTAACTCGAGCACTACCTGGGTACCCGAGTATTTTAATAGTTTTATCACAAAAAGTGCATTTAGTCATGAAAATTATATGAAAATATTAGTGAATATTTCTCTGAAAAATACCGCAAATGGGTGAATTTCCCGTGAATAATGTGTGTATATATGTTTCACAGAGAAATCCATGAATCGTGAGAATGCGAATATGGGGGTGGGTTGCTCTTTCACCCTGGGTATCCTAGACAAGAACGAGGTACCTTGTACCTGGAGTTCCCACCAGTCCTTTTGGATGGGTAGTGATTTTTTTATCAGTGTAGGTGACAGCGTTGTTTGGTTGTTCAATTTATTGGTTCTGGGCCCGGGGCAGGGGAACTTTTTGATGTACATCCTGTCAACGATCAGACCTATCCTCCGTTGCAAAACTCCCACTGGTGTAGAGGCGACCCTTGGCTCCACTGCCACGCCACTACAGGTTAAGATGAACACCAACCAGAGGCAGTATTCACCTGCAGTAGCTCTCTTACCAGGTAGGAAACGACAAGCATTGTGTCAGTGCTAGCCATCCTTTCTTTTTCAAAGTCATTATCACATTTAATGTATTGGAATAGAACATGTCCATTCATCCCTCCCCCTTTCAGTATGGGATTCAGCTAGTAATAACTTAGTAAGCTACTTACATGAAAATGATATTTTTATAATAAAATGAGGTTTCAAGTATACTTACCAAGTAGAAAATATTTTTATCATAAAATTGTTTCATATATACTTAGCAAGTAATTACAGACTCAGGGCCCTCCCTCCTCCCCTTATTGACATATCAGCAAAAGCAGAATGAGCCGACCAGCTATTGTCGTTACCAAGTAACCTGTGCAGTGGGAGGGGCCTATCACCTACATTATGCAGCGGAAACACTAAACGTAATATTTTGAGGTTAGGATTGCCAAACAAGGTTAAAGCTATAGTTAGTAATTGCTTGGTTAAGTTTATATGAAACATAATTTTATTCTATAAATATCAATTTTGGCTTCATTACAAAACAATTTCATAGCTATAAAGCAGTAAACCCAAACCAGGAGGTCCAAAGATTTTTTTTTTTTAGTTGTCTTCCTCATTTGCGCATGCTTAATAGCTGCTAGCTCAACAGGACTTGCAAGATGTATGATGACAGTATATCCTTTTTCTTTATTAGTTCTTCATTTTTACCTTCGGAATTCGTTATAGCGACTACTGTACTTCCTAGTGTCACGGTGGCGTATATCGTTATAAATTCTGTTTAAACGAGGTTTATGGGGTGGTTTGGCAACAAGACTTCACTACATACCTAATGGTGGTAGGTATGGTTTGCCACACTAAGTGTGGACAAATTTTCCCCAATTTTTAGGGGTTTATTGTGGTCAGATATAGTATTTTCTTATATGATTCATTGATCTATATTCTCAGTCATTTGCATATTTATATATGTTTATATAATAGTGACTGAATAAAGAGCCATCAAAGAATGGTTGTTTATACCGAATCACGAAGCAGCAGAAGTCGATCGAATGGTGTCTCGAGTGACACGTCAAATGCAGACGACAACAGAGTGTCTGCTTTAGGTTTCCATTTAATTAATGTAATTTAAATCTAGTTAAAATTGTTTTAATAAATGTAAAAAGTGATTGTGATTAACTTGATAAGGATGTTTATGGGAAATGACCTTTAGACTGTGATGGAGAGCATGTATTGTTTTATATACTTTAGATTTTACCGATGAATTAATTAATTTAAAATTAAGGCGAGTGTGGATGTCAGTGATGTGGAAATGTGTCAACACTGGGTTTGTCTGTTGTTACCTGAGAGACAGACCTTCTCCCCTCCTACAAACACACAGACACACTTAAGTGCAAATTGTAGAAATACAATAATTTTTATTTATTGTCTTTGCTCAATGGAGATGCTTTTTATTCTCTTCTGATAGAGGAACGTAACTTCCCCTCCCCCTTCCTCCCCCTACCCGTAGACTTATTCAGTTTTCCCAGGCAGCGACAAGTTGGTCAGCTAGTGTATATGTATGTGTATGTATATATAGCATGCACTATGTATGTTATATACAAGTATATATGAGGGTGAGATGTATTTTCAACTTGAAGATGTAAAACAATAGGCCCTTCAGAGAAACATAAGTGAAAAGTAATCACTCAAGGTCTTTAGACCTTATAATTACTGTATTCTGGTCAGCAATATAGTTCTCTTTTCAAGTTTACAAATATGGAGGCTTACTCTTTTTGTTGTTATATTAAGCTGGATTATGCCAGAGATTTATAAAGATGACTGGTCTATATAAACTACAAATCAAAATGGTGAAAGACATACAAACATGCACTATAAACAAAACGTGTATTGGATTGCGAAGGGTATTTTGAATAATGAGACCTTCAAACCTTTTAGTTGTGCCTCCTGTGTGTCAAATCTAGCTGTTTTGCTCTATACCTCATTATTTTAAGGGTAGATTACCTTGGGCATTAGGACCACACACTTAGGTATGATCTTTCAGCTTATAAGATAAGATTAGGATTTCACTTATGTCATTAAAAAGTCATAAAATTCATATCTAGCTAAAGTCATGACAGTCCTTTAATTATAGGTAGCCTTTCATCTGTGTATATGTGGCAGCAGTATTAATGTAAGTCACTCAACACTGCATGTAATGAAAACCTCTCCTAAGCAATTTCTGTCTGTTTTACCCAGGGAAATCATGAATAAGGTTTATAGATGTTTCAAGAAAGAAAATTTAAATTTAATCTCTGCATCTGTTGCGATTCCGCAGCTATAAAGTCTATTTTTATTATTGTTCCATTATCTTTTCGTAGATTTGGGTCTTTTTACTTGTCTTAGTCTCTCCAGTATAAAAAGAAGCTGGCATTGTGCCAGCACGGGCTCATGCTTCTTAGCAGCCCAATTGAGAGAGAAAGGGCGAGAGAGGGAGCACCAATAAGTAGTGTTAAACCTGTTCAAGTAGCTACAAAGAGAGACAGACACTTTGTGCTCAGGGGAGCAAGAGCTGTCAAAAGTGAGAAGCAAAGGTGGCTTTAGTTTGTCTGGCTTAATCCATCTTTGCCTAGATTGGTTGCTTATGTCTATACGATGTTCTCTTAAGGAAAAATGACAAATATTTTGACTCTTGACACGATACATTCTGGATTAGAGCACCTCTCAGCGGCCACCACAAACTGGTTTGACTGTAGTAATCCACATGCAACAGCAAAACCTAATGTTAAGGGGAAAGCAGAATGCCTGCTAACAGCTGGCTGTTCAGATACACTAAAGTTAGCCACCAAATCCATCCAAAATGAAGAACATAAAAAACTTGATTGTAGCTTATGTCACCAAAATTTCTTCCTTCAGTGATGGAAAAGGAAACTTACTCTGTTACATGGCATGAAGAACCAGAGACAACGAAGTGTTATCAGCAGAGACAATGTACCACAGAAGTGCACTAAATTAATGGAATTGAGTTGCTAATGAATGTAAATGCAGGAAGTTAAAAGCTAACAGTGCAAATAAAGTTATTTGCACAGCTGTCCAGAGTCTAGGGAGGTATTTACTCTTCCACTGACACTGAATTAAATTGGGTATACAGTCAGGAACCGGTGGATCTACCATGCATGCACAAGTACTCACAGGTTGCAAGTAGTATTTCCTTTTCCTTTGGAAATTTTTTTGGGTCATTTACTGGACAAAGGAAATGGGCACCATAAGTAATGAACTTTCTTTTAAAATGAGTTTTAAGATTCCTAATTCAGATAAAATAGTTTGGAGTTTAAGTTTTGACAACTTGAAAATGAGTTGTTGTTCACTAGGGGTGCCAAGTATGTATTTTATAACTATTTTTTATTATAACATTGGTAATTCATTTTACTGTTGTAAATATATAAATATATTATACAATTGTTCTTACAGTTGTTCCTTTTTCTTTAGTGTTTGGTGGAGTAGCAGCTGTTTCAACACCACAAGGTTCACTTTTTAGTTTTGGTGACAAGTTTTCTACAAATGAAAGTTCCCCTGGTAAGGTTAAAATCTTTCTGTTGACCTTCTCTTAGTAGTTGTGACTTCTTCATTCATGCAAATATTTATTGGTAACATGCTTGTGCCTTTGAGGTTACAAACTTTTGTCTTTGTATGGATGTATCTTCAGTTGTCATTGAAGCTGGATAACAATGTAGTTAACTAGTGGGAGGAGGTACTATATATGCACTTGATTGTCAAGTAATTATTTTTACTTCACCCATATACCTATTGAGACTTCTCCACTGCTGCTGGACACCATAACTATGAGTCTTGTCATTGGAGGGCTTGGAATCATGTTTCCGTTTTGCTATTGGTTCTGCAACTTTGGCATTTTTGAGGATTGAGTTCTGACTGGTACATCGATGGTACCAGATTGTCCTTCAAGGCGGTATGACCAGCAAAGGTGTGCAGGGTGTGACAGGGTTTCTGGACACTTGTCACCCATGAATATAGATTCTCGTTCTGTTTGTGGTTTTTGCTGGGGTCAGGATTTTATGCTGGCTTCTACTTGTTCGTATTTGTTGGGGGTAGTGCACAGTACAACAATCGTTGTCCCATTTTAGGTTCCCTTCTCTCCTGCTCCTGTATTGCCATTGAATTGAGGGCATCCCTTGGAGACTATGGAGCTTCTGAGCTTTTAGCTACAGCCAAGAGTGCCGCCTCTGTACAGTAATCCTTCAGTTATCTGGATTAATAGAGCCAAGGACCTGTCTGATAGTGCTGAAATCCGAATAAGGCGAGTAAAAAATATCTAGGGGTGTTCAAGGCCAACTCCGTACCCTTTCTCCACTAATCTTGTCAATACCATTTAACTGTAAACACTCAGTATGGATATAAACAACAACTATCACTATGGATATAAACAACAACTATCACACTTTAAACTAGAAACTTTATGCAAAAGGCAATTATCTACCAATTTTTTACCCATATTTAAAAGTGTAACATGATGCATAAATACACTGAAAAAATATCTCTTTTTCCCTTATTTGTAACATGATGCATAAATACACTGAAAAAATATCTCTTTTTCTCTTCCTCGTAAATGACACAATTCAGCAGGTAGGTAGTCTCTGTGTTGTCCACAGACTAACATGCTTTTATGAACATTAGTGTATGTCTGTACAGCAACCTTCATATCAGTTGTTACCATATTGTATTACCATACTCGAGATGTAAATGATGTGTGAACTACTGACCGAGGCTAGATGTTGCACTCACAGTATTCATTTGTATAAGTCAAATAGGATATTACAGCTGTAGTTAAGATAAAGATAATGGTAATGAAACTGATATTTTACTTACTGAATCCATTTATACGGTATTATCAATCATGTTATATCATCATTGTAATATGTACAAGAAAACCAATATTCTGCCATTTGCAGTGTGTTTTTACAATCTCAGAATCAGCTGATTGAGCCAATGAACGAAAGAATTAGGAAGAATAAATTTTTGTTGCTAAAAGAAACGAATGTATCACATGTACTGGAATTATTTATTTATTTTTTTTTTTACAGATATGTAAAATAGGTATACAAAGGTAAACTAACATGCTTTATGTTAAAGTAAAATTCCTCAAAATTGCAAGACAGCTGTTTCCCAATGGTTTTTTCGTTTTATGTCATACATGTTATGTCAGTTCTTTTGTAAGTGGTTGTTAATTGTAAGAGATGATTATGAATTGTTATATAAGCCATAAGTTTGTTAATCTTGTTTGAAAGACTAACATAGTACAGTGAAAATAGTTCAGTTTGTAATACACAAACTGTTTGTGTATTACATTACAACACCCTGTGTTTGCATCATTAGCACATACTGTATAAGATTTCTCAATAACTTCAAAGCAGATTAATTTTAAGAACTCTACTGAAAAGTGGTCGATCATTTTCTGTTTTATTGGAATTAATGATTTTTCATTTCACCCTATAATATCATGGAAGCTTTATTTGTATGCCTGCACATGTGTGTTGACATTTCATCAATGATGACATTACCGTCTCTACACAGCGTGTGCATTTATGTGCGTGTTTCTTAGTGTGGTATCATTTTTGCCATTTTCTCTTTTTTGCTTTGAGTTACTGTACAGTATTTCATTACAAGTTTGACTAAATACGATTATCACACATAACAGGACATGCGAATATTTATATCACTGTTGATATTCATGTCAGCTCTCTCTCTCTCTCTCTCTCTCTCTCTCTCTCTCTCTCTCTCTCTCTCTCTCTCTCTCTCTCTCTCTCTCTCTCTCTCTCTCTCTCTCTCTCTCATACCCTGCGCACATGATTGCGTTTATCTTTTGGGTAGTAAAAATAAAAAATGGAAAATACAGTAAAAATGTAAATGACAAAAGCGTAAAATACAAATATTATAAGCGCAACAACATGAAACAAGATCTATCAAATCAGACGTCTACCTAGCCCTCTTCACCCATTCAACACAGCATCCTTATACCCCTCCCAGCCAGGGAAACTGCTCCCCAGTTCCACCCACCTTCCAAAACAACTCCTTCTCTACACAGCCATACTATCCTTCCTCTCCCATATGGTGCCCAGCGATCTACCACCTCTCCCACCTTGGAAACTTCTCAAGTCCTCCCCTACCCCCAGAACCCCTTTCTGTTTTAGTGTAAGCAATGTTACCAGCATTTTCCTGGGATTGTGCAGCATTGCTAACTAACAGTGTTTTTTAATTTTTTAAAATTATATACAGTATATCATATACCACTGGGGCCTGGGTCCTTGGTCCGAGTGTGCTGGATAATGGCAATCCGGATAATTGAAGAACTACTATGCTTATTTTGGGAGATCCTTACGCTTTGACAGTAGCACCTTCTGCAGGGACCATTGTTGCCGCTGTGACCCCTGGCCCTGTAGGGATGCCTACCTGTATGACATCCTTTTTGGCACTATGGGAAAGGTTGGAGAGGCTCGGTGTTGTAAGAAGTGGAAGAAATGCAAGTGCACATTTTCAGTAATCTCCCCATTGGAGAGGCTCGGTGTTGTAAGAAGTGGAAGAAATGCAAGTGCACATTTTCAGTAATCTCTTTCTTTCTGTCCTTCACCTTCCCATCTATATGCTGGAAGATGTTAAGAAGAAAGCAAGAAGGCTGCCCTCAATAAGAAGGATGGAAAGTCTTTTAGCAGGCCTGGTGACAATTTCTGTCCTTGTGACCATGAGTGTAGCAGTCAATCCATTTCATATGCTTGATTGTGGCTGATCCCTGTTTTACAAAGTTGCTCATGCCTGGTGTAGTCTGAAAGGTCTTCATGTGAGAGGACCAACTTAAACTTTTTCCTTCTTGCTCTTACACCTTTGGAGGTGCGCAAAGAGGGGTCCATGTTGCATGTGGTAACCAATTGTTGTGGTTCTTTGGAAAGAGCTTGGTTCTTCTGCAGATATGCTGGTGAGCAGTCTCGTAGTCCCAATATTTGTATGGTTCCTTATATTATAACCAACACCACAGAGTCCCTCAAGACTGATGCTTGCAAGACTGGTCTCCCTTGATTGATACTGTCATTTGTTGGGCAATCTAGTATGGTAGCATACAAACTTGCTCTTCTGGATCAGGCAACATTTCCAGCTAATCTGGTTGTGTGGCTGGGTGTAGGGCCAAAGACAGAGGAGGGAATCCTCCAGGGTCTGTCTTGATGCCTATGAAATATGATTCTACAACATGTATGGCTCATATCATCCTTTCTTCATGATTTTCCAAACTTGTGGAGTTGGGTTGACATCTTTTCCTAACACTCTGGTGGAGAGTTCTCAGTCTGGATGGATCTTTTAGGGCCCAAGAGTCCCTTGCTGATGGCACTTTCATTAGGTCATCAGGCTCATTCGTGAGTGCGGTGCCTTGAGAGACATTTAGATGTCCTCCTTGGTTTGTGATGTTCTCCATTGAACTTTCCAGGGGATTTAGGAGGTCACACTGTTGTTACACTTTCCCTAGTCTCTGCTTTCCCAAGTCCCTCTTCAAGTAAATTCTGTGATATCCTCTTCAGAAAATTCATTGCCTTAAGTCAGTTCTTGAAGCTGCTTATCCCACCTCTGGTGCATTAAAGGAAGTATTATGCTTCTTAGTTCACCAAGATTTGCCCCCTGTCTGTTTGAAGCAGTGTGCCATGGACAACAGTGTCGAGAAAAGGCTAGGCTTTCTGGCCCTTTCAGCCTACCTCTCAGACCATTGGGCAGTGTGGCAGCTACAGTAGCTGGAGCCTTAAACAGTCTGTGTTCATTGGGATGGTTAGAGGCTACCTCTCAAGACTAGGGATTAACCCACCCCCTCCAAATCCCCATGATTAATCTAGTTCCTAGCTAAGTCTTCAGGATCATCCAAATCCTGAACATTGTCTGCAGAGTTGAGGACAGTGCTGGAGATGGATGCACAAGAGGTTGTAAACTACTGTCTCCAGGCTTCAGTAGTTAGGTTTTCTTGGAAATGTTGACTGGCAGCTGGAGACCAGTATGTTAATTCTCCCCTGACAGTTAGCCCCAGAGACTCAGTTCCTCCTCCTCCTCCTCTGTTGTCTCTTGTCTTGTGTCTTGGTCTTGTGCCCCATGGATGGTTTGCAGTTAAAATGGAATCAACTAGATAGAACATTGACAGCATTGCGGAGGCAGTGTAAATTGATTTATCTTGGCAAGCAAGAGTTCAGGATTTCTTAATATGTAAACAAAATTTGGCTAATTGACTCTGAAGGTCAACTGGGAGAAATGGTAAACAATGGATTAGTTAGGATTGGTGAAATAATTACTCCCCAAGAATTATTTTACAAGCATTTGGGAATAAAGTTTTCAAACTGTGTAAAATATGATATTCATTTTGAAGATAAAGTCTATTTCCAGCTCTAGTCTTCAGTAATATCTATAACTTGGAGTTGCAAAGCTGACAGTACACCACTTAATTTTTTCCAATTTTTTTTTTCAGTTGAAATTATATATGAAAAGAAAGCCACTCCAGAGCAGATAGAACGAGCACGAAGTTTAAAATTGCCAGACAATTTCTTCCTTTATGAAGATGCAGCACCATGCCCAGGTTGTCGGGGTTGCACAGAGGAGGACGATCAGTCTTTCAAGGTATAACATTTTTCTTTTATTTGAATGACTAAAGCCAGAGCTTTGCTGCAAAACATGAATTTTGAATTTCTGTAGAATTAAGGGTATTGTGAATTTGAAATGTAATATCTTATGGTATTTAATTAAAAAAAATTCTCTTTTCTAGGGAAGCAAAGAACAGTCACCTGTGGATAGCAAAGCACAAGCTGCACCGTCGGGTTCTCTCTTTGGAAACTTGAGTGGCTCTCAAACACAAATAGGTAGTTCCACAAGTTTGTTTGGAGGGTCAGTGAAGTCGGGAAGTCTTTTTGGAAGTTCAACTCCTACCTCACAAGGCCTGTTTGGAGGGCCTAAATTATTTGGAGGTGCTGTAACAACTACAGCAAGCATTTTTGGGGGAGCAACTACTACTACAGGGAGCATCTTTGGAACTTCATCTGTTACAGGAAGCATTTTTGGAGGAACAACTACGACTGCTAGCATTTTTGGTGGAACTACTACAACTGGTAGTATGTTTGGAGGAACTTCAACATCATCATCACCAAGTATCTTTGGAGGAGCTACAACAACCATTTCAAGCATAATTGGAGGAGCTACTACTACCCCCTCAGGAATTTTTGGCAAGGCCACAACTACACCTAGCATCTTTGGTGGAACTGCAACAACCACAGGAAGTATTTTTGGAGGGGTTTCAAGTTCACCAAGCATTTTTGGAGGAGTCTCTTCATCATCAGCAACTACACCTACACCGAGTCTGTTTGGCACAGCCACTTCCACTTCTTCAAATGCCTTTGGAAGTTCAACTCCAACCACTACATCCAGTCTGTTTGGTGGAATTGCATCTGCAAAACCAAAGTTTTTTGATTCCTCCTCAAGTGGTGGTTTGTTTTCATCCTCAGAGTCTGGTGGCTTTTTATCAAATAAATCTTCAACTTCCCCTTCGTTATTTGGAGGTCAGCCAGCTAATACAGTATCTTTTGGTAGTATTGCTAAGGAATCCACACCATCATTGGAAGCTAGCCAAAAAGGTATGTATCATGGAAAACCCAGTGAGGGTATTTGGTGATGATAAATATTATTTTGATATATGTTGATTTTACTGCTTGTCATTGTTGATCTTGTCCTTGTATTCCTGTAAGTACTTGAAATTTTTCATTTTTCCGTTAATTTTAAGTAACAATTTTAGGAAAGTTTGTTCTACATGTAAATATTTTAATAAGGTTGTAGAATGCATAAAATGAAGGAAGTGTGAACTGGTACTATATTTAAATATCTGTAACCAAGAACTTTTGTTTAGAACAAAATTATTAACTTCAGGATTTTAGGATTCTGTGCATTGACCTTTAGGCCAACCGTTTCAAGACATCTTTAATTTTCATTTTTTCTTGAATGGTGATAGCAACCTGTTATGTTGCTTAGTTTAATAGTACTAAATTCATGTTCAGATGAAAGTTTTACTTATGATGTGTGATGACGTATTAGGGAAACAGAAACTAGATCAAAAGTATAAGGTAGTAAATCTTAACAAAACTGGAGAATAAACAAAAACTAAATATGTTCTGTAGAGTAAATGCAACGTCCCAGATTATCAGATGCTTTGGAGGTCTTGCATTCTGACGAGTGCAAAAGTTTTATATGCAACAAATAATAAAGCATAAGATGCACTTGAACAGTCAAGATAACCTGCAGCCAATGGTAGTTCCATATAATTTCTAGTTTAAGCTAACCTGGACTCAACTCTTTTACTCATGTCACTCATTTTGAGGTGGACTCTCAATGTGTATCACTTCCAAAATGATAGCCCAGCAAGACAATCACCGTTGTGTAGTAAATTAACAGTTTTATATAAATTTTTACAGTTTTATTATTAATAGTCTACTTGACTGAGTACTGTTTTTAGACTTGCAGGATTTGTTCTCAAGTGAAATGAAATCTAGAGCATTTACTAAGCTTTTTTTTCACGATGTATAAGAAGCTATTGAAATATATTGGTTTCCAGTATATTATGTATATCATGGCATTAAGTGAAATGGAGAGGCCAAAATATTCTTGTTTCTATCAGGTGACTTTTACGATCTGAGAAATCCAGGCCTTACGGAAGAAAAACTGATAACTTGTTGAAAAAAAAAAAGATTAAGCCCATTATTGGATTATGATGGTCTTCATGTAAAAAAGAATGCCTTTTTGTTTGGAAGTGCCCTGGTATGTTTGTGCAATGTCAACACTTGTTTGGCCTTGATGACTAACACGACAGAGTCCCATAATGCAGAGAATAGAAGACAACATGCAAGCTTATTTTCACTCCAGTTTTCATCCTACAACTTGTATCAAGTTTGGCAAAGAACCCCTTGCAGTAATTTCATCAAAATCTTCATCATATTTAGGTTTTGAATTACAGTAATTAGATTTGTAAATAATATAGATAATATTAATCTTTTTAGGGAAAAATCCTTCAGGATAGCTCCATGAGAATCAGTTTTAAGTTAATGGTGTGGCTAAACTTTTTATTAATATCAGTATTATGAAGAGGCCTCAGGTATTAGTTGAAAAATTACAGGCAGAAAATAATAAAGCATCGGGTCATAGCAGTGCTCCTCAGCGAGGAGCTTTGTAGATTGTATTCCACATGAAGTATTTCACTAAAGTTGTAAAAGTACTCTTTTGTGATCTTATTTCCAAGTGTGACTGTATTTGTATACCCCTTAAGTACATTGAACAGTGTATGTTCTCTCTGTATAGGTGCGGGTAATTCTGATGGTTGGCTGAAAAAGGGGCAATCAGTATTTAGTAGGTTGTCACCCAAGAAAGAAGGTGATGGAGATGGAAATGAATCAGGAGCCGCTATACCTGACCTTGCTAAGGTATGTTGTGAATTTGAATGTCTGTGCTTAAGGTGTGGAGAAATGATGTTTTGATAATTATTGTATGTGTATCAATTCCATTGAGCAGCATGTGGGTTTTTTTTTTTTTTTTGATTCATGTGCCTCTGCTTGAGTTGTTGTGCTGGGTTAATAACTTTTGAAATTTTATCTTCTAGTTAAAAACTCCAGATGAAGATTGGGAAGTAATTTTCTGTAGACGTGGAAAACTCTTCAATTATGATGCATCATCAAAACAATGGAAGGAAAGGGGTGTTGGTGATTTCAAGATCTTGACCGACTCTGGAAAGAGCTGTTATAGACTTTCACAGAAACTAGAAAAGGTATAGTGTAGTTTAAGTATATTACCATGAACTCAGGAAATTATTGAGATATAACCCTACAGTAGTTCATTTGTTAAAGTTTTCAGGATTTTATTAGCTTTGGTTTTCATAATTGAAACTGTTCAAGCCAGCTTTAATTATCGATAATGTGAATGGTTTTATTATAGGATTCCAAAGAGAGTTGCAATCACTTCTTGACTTCACAAATGCAACTGAAGCCCATGATGTCATCTGAAACTGCTTGGTGTTGGAATGCTGTGGATTATTCAGGAAGTTTAGAAGGAAAGGAAGAACAAATTTCCATTAGGTTTAAGGTAAATATGCATTTTATTAAAAGTGGGGGAAGGAAACTACTGTTTGAGCAATTGAGTTCACATAAAGACTGTTTGGTATTAGGTTTTAATATGTAAATGAATTCTTGTTTTCATTAGTTATTTTCTGCAGTAACAGAGTTGTATTTCACCTTGGAAATGTACTGTTGATTTCCTTGGGTATCCAAACAATTGCAAATGCATGTCCTTTGTCTATGAACTGCAGGTTTACAGTCTTTTAAACTAGAATTAGGACTGGATATGCAATTTTAAAGTAGTTCTGTTGTAAGTGTGTGCCCAATTTTATTGTCGTTGACAGACCAAAGATATAGCAGCAGAGTTTAAAAGCAAGTTTGTAGAGTGCCAAGAAAAACTAGGGCAGCCATCAGAAAACTCCTCTAGTACTGCTTCAGCTACCATCATTTTGCCTCAGTCAAATCTGCTTCCAAAAAAGGAGGATGAAGATGATGATGATGAAGAGGAGGAGGATGAAGAAGAGGAAGAGGAGGATGATGATGACGATGATGATGATGAGGATGATGACGACGATGACGATGAAGAGGAGGAGGATACAGAAAATGCAACCCTATTTTTAAAACGTTGTACGTTGTTGAAAAAGGAAAATGGAGACTGGAAAGTAAGTATTTTTACATAATCAAAAGATACAATTTTTGAAAGGATAGATACAGTTGTCAGTAGAATACTGTCATTCAATAAGAGTGTAAGATAAAGCAGATGCTTGCATTTTTTAATCAGGGCATCATTTGTGCATATTTTCTGAAATTCTTAGATTTGGTGCATAAATTTAACGTGTTATTCTTTCACCATTTGAACACTTTTCTGAAATTCTTAGAATTTGTTATATAAAGTGTACTGTAATTTTATTTTTGTGTATAACAGAATAGCTAATAAGAGTTGGTCATATTTTGCAAGCCACAGCTATTTAAAATTCATAGAAATGTGTCCAGTTTCTTTTTAATTATTTTTTTTTTATTTTTATTTTTTTTTATAAGACTAACCTACTTGTTACTATGCCACATGTTGGTTATGATTAACAACATTATACTGTAAATTTACTTACGTTTGGTCACTCTTCTGATCGACAAGTTCCCCTACCAAAGTCCATTTTGATCACCCTCTGACATCTTTTATTATAATGTCCATTTATATTCTGAATCGTACGCCAGTGTGGTTGAAAGTTTATATTTGTGTGCAGTAAATATAATGTAAAAAATTTGCCTGAGGTTGGTGCTTATATTGATATATATACCCCTTCAGCATTGTTTTCCTTCGTTGACTACTTTTACTGTTACATTGTCTGAAGCCCAGGACTACATACATGTGTAGTTGCTTGTGTTTTTGTATCAAAGTTTAAGACAAATTTAATGTCTGTCTAATAAATTGCCTCTTGCATTTTTCTCTACTTTCTAGTTCTTATGTGTTATATGCAGTTCACTTTTCTTTCTTTTAATTCTAGTATTATTAATTACTTCTAGTTATTTCAGCTTTGTTTTAGTGTTAATTCTAATTTATTACAACTGAGTTCAAATTATAATCAATTCCTTATGATAAGTTCTGTAGTTTTCCATATTTTACCACTTCTTCTGTTGTTATTACTCTTATTACCATCTTTCCTTTTATATCTCTACATAACATTATGGAAAAGTGTCATGATAGAGATGTAAATAGAAATTGAATATGTAGGTAATTCTATTGAAAATTTACCTATATGCAAGAGATCAGGAATAGTATATTTGATTAGGTGGATAGTGTGTTTTTATAGAAGTCTTCAAGTTCACACACTCCTGTTCCTGCACACCTCTTATAATAGACTAGAAAGAAAAGCAATGAGTTATATAGACACTAGTACTTGACTAAGCTGCAAATGAAAAAAGTGAATAATGGAGGAAAAAACATGACGTTTGAAGCAGTATTTGGTTAACTGAATGGATACCAGTAAGAGTTGGTTTACATCAGGGACCTGCTTTAAGTCTATATCTTTTTAACCTGATTATGGATGTGCTATCTCAAGGAATAAGAGATCAGTCCCCTTGGTACATGCTGTTTGCTGATGACATTGTGTTATGCAGCACCAACAGAGGGATAGTGAAGTCAAAATTAGAGCAATGGAGGAAAGTACCGGAAGACAGAGGATTAAAAAGATCAGTAGAAAGAAGACTGAATACCTAAGGTTTAATGAAGATCAAGACTCTGAGATCAGTATGGAAGGACTACGTTGAACAGAATAGAAAAATTTAGGTATCTTGGTTCAGCAGCAGCTGGTGATGGAAATTTGGATGTAGAAATAACACACACGGTACAGGCTGGATGGAAAAATTGGAGAAGGATATCAGGTGTCTTGTGTGACCACAGCATCAACATAAAGGTTAAAGGAAGAGTGTATAAGACAGTAGTGAGACCAGCTTTGATATATGGAGCAGAAACTTGGCCGGTAAAGAGAGTGCAAGAGAAGGAATTGGATGCAGTAGAGATGAAAATGCTAGGTGGATGTGTGGAGTAACAAAAATGGACAGGATCAAGAATGAAAGAATAAGAGGAACTAGTAAAGTTGTAGAACTATTGAAGAAGGCCCAGGAAAGAAGACTGCAGTGGTATGGCCATGTTATGAGAAGGGATGAGACATGTAGGGAGGAGAGTGATGCTGATGGTGGTGCCTGGTGGGAGACGTAGAGGAAGACCGAAGCGAAGGAGGATGGATGTAGTTACAGAAGATCTGAGAAACAAACAATTGTCAGAGGACAATGTGTTTGAGCCAGGTGGAGAAGAGCTGTCAGAAACATCAACCCCAGATAGAAGTGGGAAAAGTTGCAGAGAAAGATGATGTTGATAATACTGACAATATAATTTGATACCATAAGGGGAACAGTAGTTTTATTTTAATTCTTTTAAGTACAACTTTGCTATCTGACTTTTGCAAATATCCCCTGGTAAAATAGGGTTGCATCTTATATTGCCATCTAATCGAGCAAATAGTAAGACAAAGGAAAGCAGATTACAAGAAGAGTAGGGTAACACAAAGTGTAGTCAATTTTTATTTAAAGTTAAGCATTCTGGTACATTATATAAGGCATTGTTTACACTGCTATGAACTTATATGGACCAAGACTTTAGATCTTGTTGTGGAGTAATGCTTTTATTGAGCTCATATATATGGCAGATTATCATCATACTGTCAATGGTGGGGTTAGTGAAATTGTTGAAGCAGAGGCAGTGTTGGACCCAAACACCAGCAAAAAGGTGCATTAATGGTAGTCATTCTTTTGCTATTTCGTTATTGGTTCCAGTTTTAGTGGTCACTTACCAAACAAATTACACCTATTAATCATATGTAAAAGAAAATGTAGTTATATAAATCTAATTACATTACTAGGATGTTGTAAAACAAGAAAAATACAAATTGTTACTTAGTAACAGCATATGAAGTTTGCATTAAAGATTCCAGGTCGTACACCATATACACAGAGTAAAATTAAAGATTCCTGGTCGTACACCATATACACAGAGTAAAATTAAAGATTCCTGGTCGTACACCGTATATACACAGTAAAGTATCTTAAGGCAAAGGTCTGACCCTTTTGTTAAATTTTTATACTGTAAATAAAAGCATGTCAAATACCCTAACCTTAATTCGTTTTCAAAACTGAGTGTGTTTGTTTTAACTGCTGCACTCTTTGCACCTACTGTATTTTTGTATTTTCTCAATAGTTAAGTGTATGCTAAAATGTTTAAAAATCATTCAAATGTACATAGTGTTTTTTCGTATTGAGTATCGTGCATAAAGTACCACTTAGGTTGTGATATCTTGAGTAATCAAACGTAGGCTATACTATTAGGTGGTTGTTACCTCACAGATTTTTCCATGCATCAGACGACCTGACTACTGAAATGTTGATAATCTAAGGCACTATTTTATTGTATAACTATAATATTGTATATACCAGTTCTGTAAAAGCATTTTTTAGTTTTGAACACAGTATCATTTAGAGTATGGGTTAGTAAGTTACTTTATAGTAGTATGCCATATAAGAAGTATATAGTAGTAGTATGTCAGTGCATTTCACATGGTCTAGGGATTTCATTTGATAGTGCAGGTCATCAATACCAGTAAGTTTATAAGGTCCTTGTTATTATAGGGATAGAGCCATATGGAAACTTCAGACAGCATGCCATTACACAAAAATTTTGTTTGAAGTTTTGAGACTGCTGTTAGATTTTCATTGTGGGAAAATTACAATTGATATTTACTAAAGTTGGATCAGAAACCTAAATATGTACATGATAGGTTTGGTAGTAGAGAAGCTAATAACAATATTAGTACTAAAAAAAATTGCAAGTAGCTTCAGATTTTAAAATTATAAATGTGATTTTCTGCGAAATGTATCATAAGAGAATGTATATTTGCATTGTATTGGAGTTTATTTTTTTTAGTCTCTCTCTTTTAGTTGCATTATATCATTATGAATTTTTCCATTTTTTCATGCATAGACTTTGGGAACTGGAGACCTTCGCATTGTGTATGACGATGAATACTTTGGGGCAAGAATAGTAATGGTGGCAGATGGTGGTGACACCCTAGCTGAGCACATCATAGCTATCCAGACAACAATGCACAAAGAAGGAAATTCAGCCACATGGACAGTATTAAACCTGGAACCATCCCCTGCAACCACAGTTACTTTTAAAGCCCAGTTTTCTTCAATTCAGGCTTTAGAAGAATTTGCGTCAGCTTTCAGTGAGGTAAGAAATATCATTTGTCAAGTCATAATTGAGTGTGTGTATTATACTGTGCCCAAAATAATGATTTGGAATTGCGTAAAATGGGGTTGTTTCACCACAAACATATTCAAGGTCCTCGAATGCCCAAGACACCCCTGACTCACTTTTTAACAGACGAAAGGAGCAGTTGTAGTTTTGTATATACAGACACCATCTTACTTACAAATGAGTTACATTCCAGACAGCTGCTTGTATTTTGAATTTTTTGTAATTTGGTTACTGCACTCCTTATGCCTACCTCAGTACAGTATGATATAAAATCAATACAGTACTGTAACTTTTTTTCATCCTAAAACACAATACACTGTACATACAGTACTGCATGTACAGAATAGGCACACAAAACAAAATTTGAACTAATGGGTGGCAAAGGGGAGCGCTCTGAACAGAATTTTAATTTGCAATCTCGTTTGTTTATATCTGAATGTTTGTAAGTTGTTTGATTTTATCTCTTGAATGTTTGCAAGTTGAATATTCTTGAGTAGGTTGGTGTCTGTACTTATTTCTGGATCCAAGCAGTTAACTGGACAGCTTTGTCATGTGGAAAAGTCCAACAAATTTCATAGGTGTAGCTGATTTGTTGTACCAAACCCATTCATTGTAGTTAGCCTTATTCCTTGTAGAATGGGTCCAGCCACATTAAGGGCCCAGTTGCTGCCATAAGGCCCCGTTATAAAGCAGGTCACCACAGCTACCTTGTGATTGAAGGGATTTGCTTGAAATTTTTGCCATTTATTTTTTAAACAAATATTAAAGATACCTTTGTCAGGAGATAAAAAAAATCGACCTCTAAGTATAAATTTTGCGGTTAAAAAAGTGACGTCATTTTTCATAAATCATAAAAAATAGTTGCAATCAAAAATAATTTTCTATATTATTTTTTATTCAGTCTTCTTCGAGTTGTGGTCCTTTACTTTTCAAAAAAGTAAGTTTTGGGAAAGTGGCATAAGAAAAAAAATTTTGCTTATTTTGTAATACCTGTGAAACTATTATATCTAGAAAGCTGAATTTTGCAGTAAAAGTATTTCTTCATATAAGAAACATCCCCTGAAATTTACAAAATAATCGGATGGGAAGAAATGTGATCTGTGCTAGGTTTCCTCTTTGGTGATTGACATTCGTGACATTTCTCGTATGGAGACATTTGCATTTTATTCTGATTTCTCTTGTCTATTCAATTCTCAGTGCATATAGTTTTTAAATATTTCTCTTATAATACATCTCTTTGCTCCTATTATGGCAGAAAAAATGGTACAGTAGCACACTGAGATAACGGACCGTGGTATACTGTACTTCTCGATATATTGGTGCAAAATGGGAATATCAATTTGAAGGTTTTCACCTCTGGATGGAATGCCGAACTATCGGTGCAAAATGGGAATATCAATTTGAAGGTTTTCACCTCTGGATGGAGTGCCGAACTGTATTTTCAAATTATGCGCCAAAATGAATGCTGGGAGTGTGAGTGAGGGAGAAAGCGTATCACCCAGGTTCACCCATGCTCTTTGCGGGTCACTCGGTTGCCAGCATCCCTTGTGTTGACGTGTCTGACTTGTGCTCGCTTTATCTTGACCCTTTGTGTGTAGCACGTGGTGTTTATTTTGCTTTTTTGTGATTTATAGTGATTTGTGCAATGGCTCCGACCCAAGAAAAACATTCAAGGAAGCGTTTAAGCATCCAGGTAAAGCTGGATGCTATTGCAACAGTAGAGAGAGGTTTGGTCGCAGAAAGATGTAACTGAACTTTACGGTATCGGTGCACAGACAATATCTGACATTATGAAAGCTAAAGGCAAACTGGCAGCATTAAGAATAAAGGCTATGATATTGAACACGGAGGGGACAAAGCTGGTGCTCCTCGAAAATATATGAGGGTATCGGAAAACGGCAAACTTGAAGAAATGGTATTGAGATGGTAAATCCAGTAGCATACAGCAGTAGTCAGCATCGGTGTTGGAACAGCTCATCGAGGGTGCCAAGAAATTGAACATTCATGCTGGACTGAAGGAATTCATAGCATCGATTGGTTGAGCTTTTCATTTTAAACAAAGGCATGGCATAAGCTGAAAAGTAAAAGTGTCAGGAGAAACATTGTCTGCTGATGAAAATGCTGCTGTGAAATTCTGAGAAAAGATTTGCCTGTTGATTGAGGATGAAGGCTTACTGCTATGAAGTACGTATGTTATGCAAAAAGAAAAGAGGGCAAAAGGCCACAAGATAAGGTAAGAAAGAATTTCTATCCTTTGTTGTGCAAATGCTGATGGGATGCAGAGGCTCAATCCTTTGTTTATCGGCAAGGCAAAACGGCCACAGTGCTTCCGATTTTTTGAAGAATGCATGGTTCATCATGCGTATCTTTAAGCATGGGTTCTTCAGTTATTTTTAAGCATGGGTTCTTCAGTTATTTCATCCCTGACGTCATCAAGTACCAGATGAAGACCCTTAAGTTTTACCGGGACCGTGTTCGTGCCTTACTGATCCTCGATAATGCACCAGCTCATCCTGACATAAAGGGATTGGTCAGCAAAGATGGCCAGGTTCTTTTGTCTTTTTTTCTTTCTCTGAATACGACGTCTTTGATCCAACCAGTGGATCAAGGAATAATTGTAGCAGCAAAGAGGCTCTCTCTCTACCAGCCTCTTCCTGAAGGAGGTGCTCTGTGTGACAGATGCCAAAGAAACGAGGACAACAGACTCTCGCCAATATGAAGAATGTCAATCATCGCTTGACTTCCCATAATTTGGCGAAGGCGTGGGATACCGTGAAAGTATCTACTCTGCAAAATAGCTGGAACAAACTGCTGAAGAACGAAGATTCCATTGTCAATTTCCAGGGGTTTGAGGACGACGTCATCCTCGACCAACTTCGACCAGCAGGTGAAGAGGAGTTACAGGTCGAGGATGTTGAAGAGTGGATGGAGGAAACAACAGCTGATCCAGGTTACAAGACACATACAGAAGACGAGATAGCTGAGCTGGTAATACATGGTGCTGCTGCTGCAGAAGGCGATGACGAGGAAGACCCGCAGCAAAAGAAGGTGCCACTTGGTGAGATGGCTCAGTACCTGGATGTATTAATGGGCTTTGTGGAGGACCTTACAGAGCCACACGTCTCCAGTCTCTAGTACCCCCTTCATCACCTAAAAGATGTGGTTGATCTATATCAGAAGGACTTTGGAAGAAAGTAGACGAAGATTGACACTTTTGTTTTAGGCCCAAGACGCCACTGCCAAGTCCTGCTGCTATCCCTTCCTCCACCCCCAGCCATCCACAGGTACTCTGAGGGCAGTGATTCTGAATAAATTGCTGCCCTTCGCCACTACCACCACATGGGAATTTGTCCTTCGCCTGCCACTGCCACAGAGTGACTTAAGATCTTCATTTCACTTTCGAAGTGAGTACAGCCATTATAAAATAGCCTAGGCCTAGGCAAATTTCATTACCGTATATACTCGCTTATCATGCGACTCTAGATATAAAATTAGCGTATGTAATATTCAGATATTAGTATCTTTTATAAAATACAAACATAACGAATATGCATCTTTTCCATGGCTGTTTTAAAATGTTATGCTTTACTTTACTGTATCCAGTAATATTGTATGTATCTCATACTACTATTGCAATATGAAATACAAACATAGCAATGAATGTTTTGGTTTAAAATCAGTTGAGGGTGATTGAGCTTTACATATTTATCTTTTATCGGCGTGAAAACAACAGTAAAATGTGTTCTTTCATGCCCTGTAATTTGTATTTCATCCATGTTACCGGTGCGCGACAATTTATAGTCATTGGCAGCTTGAACATTGTTTTATCAGCCTCAGCTACAACTTGCAGCTTAAATTTAGTAGACGTGTATATTTCCTTGCCGATCTTTTCTCCATAGAAAATAAGGGTAAAATGTAAAAATACGGGCAATCCCCGGTTATCGGCGATGACTCACAAAGTAAACCATGACCCTGCGTGATGTGCCCGAAGGAAATGTAGCCCTATGCTTATTTATTTTATTTGTGAATAGGTATTCTGAGGAAAGAAAACACTGTTCATTCTATTTTTATCATTTGTCAAACAAAATAAGCTTACTTGTAAATGATTTCACTTATACAGGCTGTCCCTGGTTTACGACGGGTCTGGCGTACGATGTTCCGAGGTTACGACGCTTTTCAAATATATTCATCAGAAATTATTTCCCGGTTTACAACGCATGTTGCGGGATTACGACGCGTCGTACGCTGATTCGACGTTAAGAAATATGGCACCAAAACGGCAGAATAATAAATTTTTTTTTTTTTTTATGAAAAACTCAATAAAAAAGCAGTTTACATCGTTTTCAATACACCCAAAGCATTAAAAGTAAGGTTTTCTTAGGATTTTTTATGATTTTCAACGATTTTTTGGTTTATGACTTTTTGGTTTATGACGCGGCGGAAAAACGGAACCCCCGTCGTAAACCGGGGACTGCTTGTAATACCATAAATTTCGTACGCGTGAATGCTAATGAGGAAGATTGCTATTCGTTTGCATGATTTACATGTTATTTTACTATAAAAATGAATCAGAAAATATAAAAAGTCAGTAAGCACAAAGCTATAGTAATAAGTCAAGAAGTACAAAAAATTGCATGCAGGCTCTCCCCGGTTATTGGCGATCCGGTTTTACAGCGCTTGTCTACCAACGAAAATCAGCAATTTTTGCCACCAAAAATCGCAGATTTCCGCTGACCAGCAACGATAATTGGGTATTGGTGCCGATACATGCCTAACAGAGGTGCCGAAAATCTGCGATTTTCAGTTATCATCACGCCATCAGAACGGAACCCCTGCCGATAACTGGGGATTGCCTGTTTATGTAAATTGATGGTGCCAATTTCATGAGTCCCAAGACGATCAGGACAGCTTGAGCGAGTTACTCACGTCTTCGTCAACGCTACTGCTAGAGAGAATGGGATATTTTAGTGGCTGACAAAATTATATCAGTAGTTTCAAACTAGAGGACTAGAAAATTTTTTTCAAGTTTTGCAACAATTTTTCGCTCAGTGCCATACAAGCGATGAACAAAATTGTCAATAAACCCATCTAGAAATTTTTTTGTAGCAATAACGCATTGGGATATGTTTATTTAGACATAAAGCAATCCAAAACTGCCAGTAACTAAATTTGGATTATTCCTTGAAATTTGAAGATCAACGCAGCCCCAAACCTGAAAAGTTTCTGTTAACCATTGTGTCAGTTTTTTAATGTGGCTCTGACTTAGGATGTACAATCAGTCCCCGGTTAACGGCAATTTGGTTTTACGGTGCTTGTCTAGCGACGAAAATCGCTGATTTCCGCTTATCGGCACCAATAATTGGGTATTGGCGCCAATACATACCTAACAGAGGCTGATAACCGAAAATTGGCGCTTTTCGGCACCAATAAGCCCCGAAAATCGCTGATTTTTGGTTGGTTATCATCACACCCTCAGAACAGAACCCCCGTCGTTAACTGAGGACTGCCTATATGCGGTTTCACCTATTTCTTTTCCATGTTCACATATTCATATATAAAGATTCAAAGAAGTTTTGTAGTAAGTGTCTTAACTTTTTCTTTGGTATGCCCAAGTTCTTTTTATTTGAGATAAATTTTACAGATATGTTTGAGTTTTATCTGTTTGCTGTGCCTTTTAATTATAATATTTGGTCATGCTTAGCCATTCCGTAGTTTTAGTAATGTCCAGTTTCTAGTTTTAAACTCGGTCATTGATGTCTAAGCACTGCTTTTCAGTGAATATTCTTTTGCATATTCCTATTTAATTATTTGTTTCTGTATATAAACACTGAATTTTGTTTTTGTGTACATAGTTAAAAAAAATATATTAGTTTAACCAGACCACTGAGCTGATTAACAGCTCTCCTAGGGCTGGCCCGAAGGATTAGATTTATTTTACGTGGCTAAGAACCAACTGGTTACCTAGCAATGGGACCCACAGCTTATTGTGGAATGCGAACCACATTATTACGAGAAATTAATTTCTATCACCAGAAATAAATTCTTCTACTGTGTACCACCCTCCAACACACAGGCAGATAGTGAATACACCACACACACACTATACAAATATCTTGAATTTTATACCACCACCCACAAACATAACACAAAACAAAAAGCACATCCATACTCACCTCACCAGACAAGCACTTAATAACCTTCCCAACAACAAAATACTCAGCACCCCCACCCAACATAAGCAGCACAGAAACACAGCTCTCAAGATTGGAGAGAGTACACCTGACTCGACTTCTGTGGTCATCACCAATCACTAAACACCTACAAACACCGCATAGACAACACCCAAACAGACATATGTCCACTCTGCCAAGTTAGTCCCCACACAATTACACATCTCTTAGTAGATTGCCCTAACTTGGCAGCCCTTAGACAACAACACAACATCCACACTACCACACAGTTATGGTCAGATCCAGTAAGCGTGGTGTCCGTCTTGCGCGGTGCAGGCTTCCTGGCATAACAGAGTCTGGGGAACCACAACAACACAACAACAACAACTGTGTACATAGTAACAGTTCCAATGCAGTATGTTTCCATTTTGATATTCATTTCTATTTTAATATTTTCATTTCTTGTTCTCAGTGACTTAACTCTTATTTTTTTTTATTGTTGGCCTTCCATTTTTTGATTGTGGGTGGGGATTTTCCCTGCTTTGTGCTAGCTGTAATAAAAGAATGTTATCTTTATATTATATATGCTGTAAGCTAGGATTATTTTGGTTGATTCTTACCTACTGTTGAAGGTATCTGATATCTCGGCACCGATAGGTGAGTCTGCACTCAAACAAAGATCACATTGGCTTACCCAAATGACTATCAAGTACACATGTTTTTTCTACCAAGTGTATTTAAAATGTTTTAGCGCTTGTCAGAAGTCTCCTTTCCGACATTGGTACAGGTGCTTGACGGTGTTTTGAGGTTTTGGCTGCTTCCTGCTTTCACAGTACTGTACATTTTTTTTTCCCAGGGTTCCTTCCACTAGAATCTTGGCTAAGATCATCAGGTTCTGTAGGAATGATTACTGTTTTAGGATGTTGAATTTTGAGGTAGATGAATGTAGAAATTTTTGAAAGATTTTACGCTTAAGTTTGTTAGATATAGGAAGAGAATGGAAGCAGATATATTACAAAAGCAAATAGTTTGGTCACGCCATAAATTTGTCATATCTCCCCCTTCTCCAGGTCCTTTGTCTGTTGTTATCCTTACTCAGTCTATGGCTTTTTCCTCTCCTAAAGCTTTAGCTACTACTGAGACTTCTTTAATTACTCCTCCTGCTCCCCTTTCAGTTCAGGAAAATACAGAGAAATTAGAAAGGGACATAAACCTTATTTTAGTCAGTAGCCAAAAATTATTTTAATCAGAAGCAGCATACTGCTAGGGCAGTATGTTGTTTTGGTAGTGTCTTCTATTGTAAATCCATTATTTATGGAAGCTTGCAAATTTTTAGAGCATAGCTGCTCCATTGTCTGTCATATACTGGGGATTGTACTTAACACTGCTGGGTCTACTATTCTCTTCAGAGCCTTGCATGCTTATTCTTCCATTCTTGATTATGATTCAGGATAGTTTTGATTTTGTAGAAAAATTTATTTTGATAGCAAAAACAATGTATTTTTTAAATGAACCTTACCTCTCCATTATATAGCTTTTACTCCTGCGCCAACGATAGTTACAGCTACACAATGGAGAGGTATTAAAAAATAAATCTTAAATTAAGTATTTATGTTTTTTGCTTGTACATTTTGCTCAGCATAACATTCCATTGATAGGGCATAGCATACCAAATGGTTTCCTTCCCAGTAGTTCAGTATCTTTAATTTGGCTGCCAGAGTGAATATTTACTTGTCTCTATCTTTGGTCTTTTGGTCATCACCCTTCAGCAGTACTTTGAAGGATGAAAATCAAAGCGCTCTCTCTCTCTCTCTCTTTCTCAGAGGTTTAAAGAAACAAAAGCAGCAGACTTTTAGGTTTTTGCTGAAAACAAAAGCCAGAAAAGTTTGAAGTGCCAAAAAACAATGAAGGGTGCTAGATCAGAATTTGAGAGTGCGCTTATAAAGAGGTTTAACCTCCAATATAGCGAAGGTGTAAGCATTTTCTGGAGAGATGCTTATGGAGCAGGCCAGAATTTTGTTAAGAAACTAAACTAACAAATGACATTGATTATTCATAAGCTTTGTTTTACTCTTGATAACATAGCACTATACTTTACTCTTGATAACATAGCACTATATATGTGGAGTGAGCTGGCAAGACTGTTTACATAGGGATTTTTTCAGGGGTGGTTTCTATTTCTATTATCTGGGATTTTGTGTGGTCTGGCAGTGGCCTGGTCCCAAGGGTGCTGGTTTTAAGAGGTTGGGCCACATTTAGGATTATATAATGTACATTACATAAATTATTTATCCCAGAAATAGATTTGAGTAGTAAATAAGGAAGAGAGGGGACCCTATTGTGGTAGGTGGGTAATTTGGAAGCCACAGGGCACTAGACTGTGAATCAGAGTTGAGAGTGCATTAGGAAAAAATAGCTAGTTGATGAATTTATGAAAAGGTGGGGGGGCGATTATACTTAAGACTGCTGGTCACTGAAAATTTCCAGTTAGTAGAAAGAGGAAAGACATTTGATGAACACAAGCCTCGAATTAATTGATGCAGAAGAAGCATTGTGCATTGACAAAGAAAATTTAAGATTCTGAAAGTTTGAGATTCATGGCTAGGGTAGAGGGTGAGGATTACATTATGAATGAGGGATCATTGAAGAGATGTGATATTCAGAGGCTGGAAAAAAGAAGCAATTTTAAAGATACAGATTTTTTGGACATATGATGAGAAGGGATTAGGAATACAGAAGTTTGTCAGAAAGGCAATAGATATAATACTAGGTGGATAAAGACCTGTAGGAGAGCCCAAGAAATCATGGAAAAGTGGGATAGATGAAGGCTTAGACCTAATGGTACAGGCAGTAGTGTATCGAGTGGCTCATTTTGCATTTAACATGTTGTAAAAACTTCCTTGATGATGAAGACTGAATTGCATTGTGTGATGATTCACATGTACAGTGTAGCAGTAGTGCAAATGTGCTATCTGACCATTTATTGTTAAAGTAGAAACAGCAAGGACAAACAAAACGAAAAGGGGAAGGAAATAAAATTGCTTTATAAATTATGATATTCAGGAGTATAAAGAAGACAGGGTTCGCTTTATTTGTCATATTTTGGTCATTAAGTTTCAGACTTATACTAAGTTGTTAAAAGTGTGGTTTCATAAACCAGTTTTAATTTAAATTAATCACTCATTCTCTTAATCATCTTGGGTATCTAAATGAGAGAAAAACAGAAAAATCTTGATCTGCACTAAATGCAGATCATTGAGGTTTTACTGTATTGGCATTGTAGAAAGGCTATTGCATAGGGATCAAAATTAAACAGCTGTTCTACCATACAATTATGAAGAACTTTTGGGGAAATACACAAAATGGTATTTGGCAGTGCTGCTTGTATCTTAGACTGATGGAGGTTAAGAAGTCTCCTCATGAATTTTAGGGCAGAACTTCTTCAGAAATGGCTCAAAATACAAGCTGAGTTCTGGTTCTTAGATTGTTGATTTGAAAAATATACTGTATTGATAGCATATGAGACCCTCTTATTATCTAAGAAACGGCTCAAATTATATGTAGATCTTTAATGCGAAATTGTGGTATCTGGTAGGCTGATGTTTACCCTGATCCTGATGACTACTTGTACATAGCTAGCCCTCTTAATAATGTAATATTACCAGTATTTACTTAAATATTATGAATACTAATGTTATTATTGAAGTAAAAATATTATGAATACTAATGTTGTTATTGAAGTAAAACCTCTCTCAACTGGCACCCAGGGACCAGAGAGTTACCTGTTACTTCAATTTGCCAATTGCATGCGAGATATCCTCCTAAAATGGGTTATTTGTATCTTAACATCTTAAACTAAATAAGATTCCATGCTCGCCTAACTCTGATTGCAGTATGAAGAGTGCTAAAATCCATACATCAGCGTGCGCGTGCGAATTTGATGAATTAGTAGACACACACACTATGCACATCAGTGCTCTCTCTCTCTCTCTCTGTTATTCTTTATTAGTATGAAAATTACTCTGGGTTTTCTCTATAAGAAAAGAGAAAGTTGAGCAGACAGTAAATGCCTTATTTACCTTAAATTGATGCATATATACATACTGAATAATATATGCATTTAACATTGTATTACTTCATTAATTAATTATAATACTGTACTGCATTAAATAAATGTCAGTAAAAATACTGTTAGAGGGAGAGAGAGAGAGCTTTGGGGCCCACAGTAAGTGTGTAGTTTACTCAACACAGTGCATACATGTACATACACAAACATGCTAGCCTGTAGACTAGGCTTACACTACGTGACAAAAAGACAATCGTATGTAACTTATTTAACTAAACTTATTGAAAATCCTATTTTCATACATGGTCATGTAGATGATTTTGTATATTTAAATTACAATGTTTTGTTTTCCTTTTGTTTGCTGCTGTAAACATATTTGTTGTTAGTGTCAAAGTTATTTGAGGTGGAGGAAAGGAGGAGTGTGTTATGTTTTCTGTTGTAAATTACAGCAATATTATCAACATTTTTCCAGCTTCCCAGCTGCATGATTTTTAAGTTTTGCTGCCGTACTGTTGCTATATATTTTGATAACATTAAATGCAATCTTTTTGTCTTGATACTCCCTTATGAAATTTGAGGGGTTGGTTCTTATATGCCATGAAATATGGTAATTACTTATTATTGCAAAGGTGACAAAAATATGAAAAGGTCATAGGTAAGGGGGTAAATAAGCTTGTATTTGATGTGTTAGTCTCTTAAAATGAAATATTTGGTTGTGGATTTTGTAAAATGTTGTGCAATTACTTATGATCAGCATTTTAACAAAACCAGTTGGGGATGGGATTTATTATAAATTTAAAGCTTGTTGTTACTGAGAATTAATAGAATGTTTTTACAGGGTAAAGAGTATGCTGAGAATTCTGGCATTGTGGAACAGCCAAGCGCTGGAGGTTGTGAAGCTCCACCAGAACAGTTATACTGTGGTCAGGGTGCCGATGGCCAAGGTAAAGGTCAGCTTTTCCTTTTGCATGATAACATGTTGCTAGACTAGGTAATATATGTGGTCTTAGATATGCCATTGTAGAGATGTTTCAAGTTTTAGAATAATTGATATTTTTTAAATAACTTATTTTATTGGAATTTATAAAGCATCACTATTTAACATTTTATTAGTTGTCATGCTTTTCTACCCAGTGTACATCTGTATAACAGTAGGTTATGTATCTTGGATTTCAATTTTTTTTCCAAAATATTCGTATATGAATAATTTTTCTTTATGGGATTGCAAACCATTAAGTTAATGTGGAGCATCCTTTGGCAACCGTAAGTCTGGTCTTGAAGCTTGATGACAAGGTAGTTAACTATCAGCAGTGGTCAGGGGTAGGGAAACGGCCCACTCAAAATACTGTCGATCCCAATAGTCATAGATATCTACTTGATTGTGAAACATATCATCTTTTTTTCAGTGTGTTGGAGATATTAAAATGGTCTTAGTTTTTGTTTCTCTTTGGTGCATCCTTTGTATACCCCAGAGAGGGCTAGTGCCAACTTAGCACCTTTTGGACACACTAGGCATTACTAAAGGGTGTTTGCAATCCCTTTGGCTTCTGGCCTCACCCATTAAAGTTTTAGCATTTTATATATATTCCACCCCCCTTTTTTTCTTCTTGCTTCGAACTTGCACTTTTCACTTTTTTAAGTGCTGTATGGCTGAAAGTGCCCCAGTATTTTACTCTGCTTTATAGTGTAAATTTCACAGTTCATTTATTCATCCTTTATATACATATATGATACACACTTAGGCATCTTTATATAAGTTACACACAGAAAGCCATTAGGTTTGCCATATTTCAGTTTGATTATTGATCTTGCTGTCTGTTAACCTTTATAAGACTAGGTTTTTAAAACCCAGAGAAACAATGTTTAAATTTAGAGTCCCTTAAGTTACTGTGTGTTTAAGGGTGAACTGTTTTTAATATGCAGCACACTGGGATACTCTTGTCATTCCTGTTCTCCCCTTCCTTTGTAGTCTCTTTGGACCACTGAAGGAATAGTAATTAAGATGTTTACGTGGGGTTATCCTTCGAGATCTCCCATAACATTTCCTTCTGCAGAAAAGAGTCTAATGTTTGGTCCTTCACTGGAACCAAAATATGAAGAGAAACTGAGTCTTGATACAAATGTTTGCCATTAGCATGACTTCCAAGAGCAGTGCAGATTGGATTCCCCTGTTGTTTTGCTGTTTTAGGGTCTGCTAGATCTTGCTTATGGTTCAGGCGAGGTCGAGAGGCTGGTCATCTTATCTTTGGTTAGTGTGGGCTCATGCCTGGGTTTCCTCTTGTTTTCACTCTGTAGGTAACCATACCGGATTTCCCCTGATTGTTTTTTCTCATATAGTAGTGATACAAACCTTGTGCCCCTGGGAAATATATTTTGGAGAGAAGAGCTCGGCCTAGCCAAGTGCTGCTCATTTTCCAGACTCCTGTTGGGACATCATTACATTGAGATGGTTCTTGTAATCAGGTCATTTTGTTCTAGTGGTTACTAACTCATCTTGAGGAAGATGGTTGTGCTTTCCATTATTAGTTTGCACTAAGAAGACTGCCCATGAGCAGTCTTTTTCTTGCATTTCCTCTGGAATTACCAACAATCCCTTTATTGAGAGTTGATTACATAGTTAGGATTTGAGCTTTTCCTTATGTCTCCACATTATGTTCCTCTTGTGCAGAGGAACCTTCCCAGTGGTGTTTGCAGTTCATGTAGAATTGAACTTATAACCGTATTCAGATAAACCCAAGGCTTCAGGCAGTAAGGGTAGGATTATGACTAGTAGGCAAAACTTTTTGCAAGAACTCTCTCTCTCTCTCTCTCTCTCTCTCTCTCTCTCTCTCTCTCTCTCTCTCTCTCTCTCTCTCTCTCTCTCTCTCTCTCTCTCTCTTTGTTGGGTGGTTAGTTAAGAAAGCTAAGTATATCGTTGTTTAACCAGACCACTGAGCTGTTAATATTAACAGCTCTCCTAGGGCTGGCCCGAAGGACTAGATTTATTTTACGTGGCTAAGAACCAACTGGTTACCTAGCAATGGGACCTACAGCTTATTGTGGTATCCAAACCACGTTATGACGAGAAATGAATTTCTATCACCAGAAATGAATTCCTCTAATTCTTCATTGGCTGGTTGGAGAGTTGAACGCTGGGCCAACAGCGTGCTAGCTGAGAGCTCTACCCACCACTTCAATGAAGAACTGTGGGGGGTTAGTGGTGGCTATTCAACTGTTGTGTAACTTTCTTGGCTCCTTTTGGACAAGTTTGCATCCTGCCACAAGTGTATGGTTGGTCTCAGATTGGTGAAGAGTTGCTTTTGATGCCGAGTCTTTTTCCCTACCTTGCTCCTTCCTAACTATAGTTGCAAGTGAGCTTAATAATAGAGCACCTGTGCAAGGGCTTAGGTCTGATAATATTTTTTGTTTGACCTCTTTAATAAAAGATTTGTAGAGTACTTTCATTGATCCCTGGATGATGATATTGCTACCCACCAACCTTGATTTCCTGTTCTTGGAGCGGGAAAGAGGTTTCACATGAATTTTTTTCAAGACATTGCTTAATGCTATGAACTGTCAATGGCACAGAGCCTAATGTATCTGCTGAATAGGGTGACAGGCTGAATGAAATTTACAGTAGAATGCCTTCCCTGTTCATGTACATGACTAAATCTGCCATTTTAAGGTGGGTGTTACACTGTCATGTTAGTTTTTAGATCTTAAGTCAAGACTGTATGGGACATGGCAGAGGCTTACAACTGCATGTTCTTTGCTCCAGAACAGGACCAGCCAATCCTTGAGGCAAAACCTGACACAAAAGGAATATCTCCCCTAAGTAAATATGAGGGTTTGTATTCATGTAGGAGCAAATTTTAAATATATCTCATTTTACTTGGGTATAAAAGCCATAGTATTTATACTTGATTCCCACCTCTAACCACCCTGCATTTGTTCATGGAGGCCAGCCCTATGAGAACTGATGCTCAGCACAGTGGGATGGTTAAACTATCTCATCTTAATAATAATAATGCTCATGAAGGAAAAATGAGGTGGGGTGACTGATGAGTGGGCAGTTACTCCTACCCCTTGCCTAATTGCCAACACACAACTATCCTGTAATCAAGCTTTTAATAACTAACCAAGTTGTCTCCAAAGAATACTCAGGGGTTTGTATACCTAGGAAGAATAGACATCTACGAAATATATATTTTTAATGGTTTGAGTGGAGATTCATGTTAATTGTTGAATGCTACTTTTGAGGCTGCATGAGGAAACAAAATCTGTTGCGTTTTGTGAAGGTGCAATAATAGTGAAATATCTGAATATATGTTAGAAAATGTACACTTGTTTTTCTTAATGCTGAGTGTAGGTTCTCATAGGTCAAATTTCCTGCTTGCAATTTTTTCCAAAGGTTCTTCCATTTAATTTCCTAGAAAAATCACTCACAAACAACTGAAACTTCCCAAGTATTCAATGTTTATTTTACATTGAAAATCCGTCTTCATTCTCACTAAACATTCAACAGAAAAACTTAAGTGTCAGTGCTTAGTAAAATGTAGTTTTCTTGCAAAAGCATTGTTGGTGTACTTGGTTCACTAGTAAGAAATTGAATAGGACACAAAAAGAAAGTATGCTTAATGTAATTCAGAATTTGATTACACCCCAGAAGCTTTTGTTTCATAACCTAATTTTGTTAAATCTAAGATTAAAACTTATAGAAATGTATGCATAGTACACTGATCTTATTTTTCACAGTTTTAGAGTTATAATAATTAAACATGATTGGCCCCTTATTTTAAGTTGCAACATTTTTTTAGGGGCAGTACATCAGAATTTTGGATCAGTGTCATACAGCAGCAATCTGGGGAAGAATAGTGTTCCATTTAGCTTTGGTCAGATTGTGACATGTGATCCTAATTTAACCAAAGAAATTGCTGCTGCCATTGAAGAGTACCTTCCCAAGGAAAGTTCCAACTCAGAGTCAGGTGTGTTTAGATACAGCATTGTTGGGGTTGGGGTATTGTAGGCTGTTGATGGAGATGGTTGAGGTTTTATGATATATAAAAGTTCCTTTGTTTAGTTGAAGATGCAAACCATTGCCTTACCAGTGCCATTTCTTCAGTACTTTTAGAAGTTTTTTCTTTAACTTTTACATATGTTAATAAGAGTTTCTAGTTATCTTTAAACACCCTTCAAGTTGGGTAAATTCCTTTTTTCATCATATCTGCAAGTAGGTTTGGTTTATTTGGTATGTTGTATTGAGAGGACAAAAACAGAAAACTTGCTCCAGTTGACAGCAATGTGTCAGTCAGCACCGAGTCCACACCGTAGCTGCAAGTTACTTAATGGGTGTGGGTTCTAATACGGTAAGTGATAACAAAGGACTTCACACCTGCAGATAATGGTGCATGGCCAAATTTTTAGAATTGAAGTTGAAGCAAAAATGTATTCTCCAGTTGCAACAAAATTTGGTTCTGGAAAAATGTGTCATAAAATGCAACACCTACAAGATTTTCAAGTAGATTATAGGGTTCAGAGCATAAACAATTACTCATGTTGATACTATGTGGCAATACTCCTGGTTTTTTACTTGAACAAGGCATTGTGTACCAAGTTAACAAGCCATGCACTGAAAAGGACAAGGTTAAGAGTCATTTTGTTTAAGGAGTGGTTTGCCTTTGTTTCCAATGTTGTAACTCAAAGTCCTCTATAGACTTTGCACCTGGCCATATTGTTTCTTTTAATTGTGAGTTTTTATCCTTCCAAAATTACCTCCATTGCTGCAACTTCATACTAAAAGAATGTGTCAGGGCTGCATTTGCCTGCCTAAAGTTGGCCCATCCAACAATCCATTGATGTGGAGTCTATCCTGTGAATAATATGGAAGTTATTCACCAGTGCCTTAATGGATACTGTGTATTTCAAATTATTCTGACTCACCTGCCACTGCCATTGCTTTTCAATCTTGTTTTATGATGAAGTCCTGTTTCTTGTTTGAATTTCTATTTGGTTCCTTCTGCTTTCATAATGTCCATGGTATTTTCAGATACATTATCTTGCTACTATCCTTATCAAGTGGTACTTGACAAATATTTGCCAAAACTATTCTTATCCAGTGGTAATTTTCATGTAGTTATATCAAACAATACTTCTCTTGTAGTTAGCCACACAGGCACTTATTTCTTAGTTCTTTCAGCATTTTATATATTGCTCCAACAGCCTTATTCCTGTTTTCTCATTACAAACCCATTAATTGTAGATAGCCTTACTTCTGTGTGAGTGGCTCTTCAGTTGCACCAACTCATTTAGGACCACTGTTTATGTACAGAGTAAAAATATGAAGCCAGTAGTATCACTTAACTCTAGATCTGTATCCAGGGCTATCATTTTTGCAAATTGTTAGTTGTGCTTTTATTGTCACTTATAAATGCATATACTTAATGCTCATTTTTCATAATTATGGCAGCTTGTAGTCATTAATGCTTATTTTTCATAATTATGGCAGATTGTAGTTGGTGAATCCCGAATGTGTTTCTCTTGATTTTTACCTTCCCAGCTAGTGGCATCATTTGCTTCTTAATCAAAAGGATATGATATTCCATCATGTAATTCCTGTCTCTTTTTGCTTGTTTATGTTGATTAGCAAGTTTTTATATTTTAATAACTCCATTGCATGCCTGCTTGCTTGTTGAGATTTTCATTAGGGCTTTATTACCTGTGCCTCATCATACTTTTCAGATTGCCTTGCCTTCTGCATCTTCCCGCTCCCCCCTTTTTTTCTCACTTCCATGCTTGTCCTCTGCCAGAGCTTAAATATGTTTTTTCTCTTATTCACTTCAGCTGTGTACTTCTTGATGCACACCGTGTCTCACTATATTTTTTCATAGATGTCACATCATACCCTACTCTCTTTGTTTGGTTATTTTAGCATTTTTTCCGTTTAACTTATTTATTAAGGTTTTGACACTTTCTTTCCTGATATATGCATGCATCTGAACTCTCAATGTAACTTCAGGGTCATAGACAATGAAATCCACTGTCAACTTATTATTTCACTTTGAAGATCTCATCCAAAGTGGGTTTGAATGGAAACAAGTATCAGTTTCCACATTCTTATACTGTATAATGAAAAAAGCAAATGATGATATGTGATAGTGGAATCACATCAGTGAATGGTTTGGTGCCTTGCCTCCCAAAAACGTGCAAAATCCATTATTGTGCATTCTGCAGCTTCCCAAACTCTACCTGTAACCCCCTGTACTCTTATGGTAAAACTGTGTTGTGGATAGCTGCAGCACAGTGTCAGGGTCACATTTTTCCATCTTAATTTTCTGGAGCAGCAGCTTATTACAATCTGCTCCACTAACTCTTCTGATATTTGATGCCATGGGTCTTCCTAGTCTTCGTAAAGCAGCAGCTACATCTTCTGGCTGGCCAGTGTGATCAAAATATATGGAGAAAGCCCATGTTTCAAAACCATCAAGTCTTGTACCACAGTGTCCTCAAGCAACTTTTTTAGTATTTTCCAAGAAGCAGCCCACTTTAATCTTGGCAACCTGAGTTGTATTGGTGTATATATGCAGATTTCTTGGATCTTTTATGTTCTGGGCCTTCAATTGTCAACCGAAAAAGTTACCTGTGCCTGTTTGGCCTGACAGTTTAGATAATTCCTTAACTCGTGGTTAGATGAAGTGCTTTTGTTGGAAAATACATCCTATCCTCCCATCATCAATCTACAGTTGTCCTCCAGGTGGATATGATGCACAATATCCGTCAAAGTAACTTCACTGATATGATCATGATATCATTTAGAAACATCTTCCTTGTGACAACAGACTTGAAGGCGGCATGGTCTATTATTTAAGATTTAATCAGTGCTGTTGTAAACCATGCCTTCTGCCAAGTATCATAATTCACTAGCAGGGAATGCATGGGATCTTTCCTGGTCTCTACTGTGCCAGCAGTGCAGGGCTAGAAACAATTGGAACCTTTAGTATTAGTGAAGCAGTGTGGAAATCTACATCTTTTTATTGTTCATCCAAGATGGGCTGCAACTTCCTGATAGTCTTGGTGTTCACAGGTAGACTTCCAAAAAAGCCCAGTTTTATAAAAAATGTATGCTTTTGGGCCCATAATCATTAGTGAAATATAGGCAAAACAATATACAGTAGTCAGTGTATATTCCAGGTTCTTAAAAGAAAAAAAAATGAGTTTGTGTGTTATGACTTATCTATGTTCCTCTTCATTTTATAATTTTGTCATTGTATGTTGTGTTGTAGTTCAAGTGCTAGTGGGTATTTTGGCTTGAATTTTTTTGGATTGTTTGCCTTTAGTTTTTGTTTCTCTTATTTTTGATTAAATAATTTCAGTAGGCACGATGCTCTTCCAATCCCATCTCCTTCCCCTTCCCCTAACATATTTTTATCTTAATGCAAAAGAAAATTTAAACCAATGTGCAATGATTCATGAGAATGTATGAAATGAATTCAGGATACTTCAAATTACAGGCAGTCCCTGGTTATCGACGATTTGGTTTCACGGCACTTGTCTAGCAATGAAAATTGGCAATTTTCGACACTGAAAATCGCCGATTTCTGCTTATCAGGGCCAATAATTGGATATTGGCACTGATACATATCTAAAAGAGGTGCCGATAACCAAAAAACAAAGATTTTCAGTTCTTTTCGGCGCCGATAAGCGCCAAAAATCGCCAATTTTCGGCTATCGTCATGCTGTCAGAACAGAACCTCCACCGATAACCGGGGACTGCCTGTATGATAAAAGCAAAAAATTTAAGATACCCAGGCTTAGGATCAGATTGCAGGTGGAGATGAATTATAATGCAACCAAGCTTTTTGTGGATTATTATTATTTAAAATGAGCATTTATGTTTTGTGGAACTGTTTGCAGGACAAGAACTTGCATAAAAAGTTGCCCCTTGCTTACAGTGTTCATGTCTCAAAACAGAACTAAAGAAAAAGCTAGAATAGAAATTTGTATATTGAATGATGAACCATTTGAATATATGTAATAAACAACACCTAACAGTTGAATGTTTACAAAAATGAGAAAAACTGAAAAGTAAATCTGAAAAGGAAAATTGTGTTTATTGTCAGACTAGGAACTCAAAACCAAGACAGGGAGGCCACATCCAGAGGCTATGGCATAACCCAGGGTTTGAGAATATTATCATCAGGTTGCCACGTGTCTTAAGGAAACAGTGGGACTATCAATAACTTAGTAACCGTAAATAGTAATGAAACCAAGTGAAGGCATTATAATTATAAATTGATATTTGTATAATGCATATGTTCTTATAAAGATTTGTATAAATACAGTGCTTATAATAAGTTTTCCATGTGATATAAGTACAAATGTTGGAAGAATACGTCTTTAAAAGTGATTGTTGGTGGAGCAGTGTTTTTCCAAGATCTGGGTGAAAAATTTCAAAAGGTGGGTATGCTGTATATCTTGGAGAGGAAAAAGGGAGCAGTAAGAAGTAGCAACATTGAATTTATTACAGTAATAAAACAATTGACATTAGGTACACAGTAACACCATTAAGAGCAGAACAGTTAGACATGTATACTAGCAGACCTAGACTTGGGACCAGAATGTTCAGCTTTCAGCTACATGCAGCCTCAGTAACTTGGACTAGCCAGGTACAGTGGATGGACTCTTAAATGCATTGATAAAAAGGTGCACCCTATTCACATTTGTACTCTTCCTTCACATTTGCTTTTATTACCCAGGCACTCTTCTTAGTAGTCTGTCAGATGTTAAATGATAGTTAGCTGTGAACTCAGATGAAATTGGCAAGTTCATTATTTAAATTTATTGGATATGGCAGTTTTGCCCGTTATTCCTTCCTTCCTGCCTAGTTGTGCAGTTTTTCCAGTTTCACAATCTCCCAGTTTTCACCTCTCATTTAAGATCCTTCTAGTAAGACCCCATGAGTAAAATGTCATTAATTGGTTTCAAACTAATCTATATTAATAATTTTTCTGGTGATGTCTTTTGGTACAATTAAAAATATTACTTAATATAAAATTAGGATAATTGTTTATTTTTTGTCTTACCCCTGTGAAAGGTAGTTCTGATTTGATATATGAAAAGAGATTAAAAAGAGTAAAATAATGAAATGTTATGCTCTAATTATGAGGGAAAATGTTTTGCAGTTGAGCTTCATAAAGTGTATGTAGTAAATACATTAAAGATAACAATCTATATATCAAAAGTGGTGAGCCACTCTTATCCTCATAATGAAATCTAGTAATTATTCTTAGAGCTATAAAAATGCAAGTTCCACATGCAACTTTTTTGAAGAGAGGGATGGTTTTTAGAGCTAGAGCTAGTTGACTCATTGAACCTTTACTAAAGGATCTGCTGCATTATCTCCAGATAAGAAAACTCAGTTCTCACTACCTAACATGGCCACTTGTTTGCAGAACAGAATTGTCTGGAATTTTATCTGCTGTTAAGATTATTGAAAATATGACTCCAGAAATGTGTAAGATTTTCAGCAATTTTTAAATTGCCATCTTGGAAATTTCCTCCCAGGAAATTTCCTTGCCCACCAGATCAGATACTCAGTTTATAAATACACAAAGCTGGAGTAAATGCTGAACTATGCAGGATCCCTGCTCAGTACGCAAAGGAAATGAAAATGTAGATAAAGTAAGAAAGTTACAAGTTGGCTAAACCAAACCTAAATATTCCCACAAACATCTGTGAGATCCACTGTAAGGAATAAATGGAAAGATTTGGGGAATAAAAGGGTAATAGCAGATAAGTACAGATTAAATCTACAGTAGAGTTATTAAAGTTATCATTGCAAAAATAAAAATAGAAGTATTACCCTGTCATAAGAATTGACCACTTGTTCAGCATGATTACTTGGTAGCCACCCCATTTTTGTTTAAAGAATACAGTACTTCTTTAACAATGAAACACATTTGTTATGAATATCCAAATTACAGTAAAAAATGAATGAGAAATATTTATTACATCCTTTGGAAGAAGTTGTCAGTATCAATATTTTCATTTTACTTAATTATAAATTTATGCAAAGTGTAATTTACAAGATAATATATAATTAATCTTATTCTTTGGCCAAGCACAGTGCTTGTTGAGGTTTTTTATTCATTGGTTTGGTTAACTTCTAAAAGCGTAATAGATTTTCAGTGTCTAGTCTTTAAATTTTGATCAACTGTAAGTTATAAATTTTCATACAGTGTACTAATTTTTATTCTATCTCTTACAGAATAATCTTGACTGCTACAAGAAAGCCAATTGGAAAATAAGGATTGATTGGGTTTTTAATTTTGTTTGCTTGATATTTATTTGCTGTGAATAGAGGATCTCGCATAATGTTTAGAATTTAAAACATTTCTCTGCTGTAGGGTTTTTAACTTCAGTGTAGATACTGGTGAACTATGGATTGAACAGATTAAAATTTATTTTTTGTGGAATACTGGATCCCTTATTACTTTGAGACAGTGGTTATTGAAAAAGCCTTGAGCAATGGATGCATTTCATCTTATTTTTTTCATTTGAGTGTAATATATTTTCTTTTATAAGTTGACTTCCATCTTGTGATCTGCAATGAGCTGTGATGCATGTGCTGTATTAAATAGGGTGTTCCATGATATGTGATAAATCCTTTTTTATTATCATTATGATTGTAATAGAAATTGCATTAACATTTAAGAGAGGAAAAGATTTCTTGGGTATTCAGTTTATTAATTGATTTGACTTACTTTTTTTAGGTAAGAATTTTATTTTTAGTTTTATAAGTCTTGTGATTTTTGTCTTCTTTCATCTTTCGTTTTGTAATTATTTTGCCCTCCTTTTTTTGGTACAAATAAACTTCCTGACAAGCAACTGAGAGTTAGCTATATACGTTAATTGTGATGTTTTTATCTGTGTGATTTGTGCTCAAGTTATTTTTTTTAGCTTATTGTCTTCAAGCAGACTTAGCATTGCTGTACTTTCATGCTGTGGCTTTTTTTCAGTGTGAAATTGAGAAGTTTTGGAATAGGATGCAACATGCAATCCCATGAATAATTAGTTTTCACTTAGAAGTGGTATCACATTTTTAATAACGAGTGCTAATCTCAGAAAGAGTGTGCTTTAAAGCTTTATTAGAATTTAAAGTTTTGCAGTGAGTTATGATTTAGAAAACCAGGTTTAAGAGCACTTACCTAAATAAATTTGAAGGCAACAAAGAGGTCAAGGATTGTTTTTCCACTTGACTTTATGTAGTGTGCCGTGCATTGGTGTGGACAATAAATGAAATATGATGTGTCCAAAGTAATAATTGAGTAATTTTACATTGTTCTTACAGAAATGTGTTCTGTTTAGTCTGGCCCCAAATGTATATTTTTTTAGTTATTCTTGACTTTCGCTTCCTCTATAGTTCAGTGATTAACTTCATAGGTATGTTTATATAGGGTATTGTTAAGGGTAGTGTAGGTAGAAATAGGGTAGTGTGATGTTTTTAATGCTAGAACTTGGAGTCATGCAGTAAAATTGTGTAAACAGTTTCAGTGGACAAGAATAGCTAAAGTTTCTACTTTTGGGGTTTCATTATCTACAAAACAGTGCAACCATGAGGATCCTTATGTACGTTATTTTCTTTCATTTCTTTTGAATTAAAGTTTGTGCTATGCAAATTGTTCATTGTTTAGTAACACTGCTTCTGTATTTCAAGAGTAGGCTTACCATCTTGCAGTTGTCTTGATAACAATAGCTGTTGGGGCACTGTGGCAGCAGAGAATCAGTAGAGCTCCCCTCCTGTCATCTGATGGGGCTTGGTAGACCTTGTAATATTTTTTTTTTATTCTGATGTTCCTGGGTGTTCTTTTCATCTCTTGTTTTGAGACATTGTTTGATGAATAATTTCTAGTGTTATTTTAACCAAATTTGTGGTTGATGTTCCATTGTGTAACACATTATTTCTTCCTACTCTGAAATGTACTATAATTTGATATGTGGTTCTTTCCCCTAATCTATTTTAGTGAGAGGTACCCTGTTTTATCTTTCATGTTCAGCTGCTGGTCTAATTCTAATGCTGTCTCTTTGAGAGGGGCAACGATTCCTACATCTTCATGTGATGCAGTTTTGATGTAAACTTTTTCTGGTTCTTTTTGACTTATATGAATCTAGTTTACTTGGATTCTGTTTTCCAAAACAGTGGTTGTTAACATCTTAGAAAAAATGGGGCATGTAAAATCAAGATAAAATTTATTGTAGAAATTTAAACATTCCAAGACTTCTAGCTGGAAATTTTGAATATTTCTATGAATACAGGTAAACAGATTTTGTGTAATGATAACAGTCCTGAAAGTTACTAATTATAGGTACAGGATGGTTAAGCATTAACCAGTGTAAATAATTTAAAGATGACCTGCCAGTATGTTGTCTTTCTTGAAAAACTGTATATTCATAAGAATATTCTTTACTCTTCCCAAAAGTAAATTCGAGCACTATGCTTCTTAAAAGACTCCTGTTGGGAAATCTTCCTGTTTGTCTGTATTCATCACCAGCATGTATCCAATTAGAATGTAACTCACAGTTGCTTGCCTAGATTTTTCTTTTAGAAAATGTTAATATACCCACCTAAAGATTATTTTTGGTTTCATAAAGATTACAGGATATGTTTTGTTTCATTAACAGACCTTTAAGGGAATGTAAGATAGACTATTATTATATGGCTTTTTTCCTTCAATCAAATGAATATCTGAGTAGCTTCCACAAAATTGAGGGCAACTCACTCCATAATGATGGCTAAGCCCTGCATGAATCTGCAGGAACAAAGATATGTGTTACCTACAGTGAACATTTAGGTTGTTGGATGTTGCACTGGTCTAGTCCAAGGTGTGAACTTTTCAAGGAATTTTCTGGCGTAAATGTTGAGTTGTCATGGATACCTTATCATGTAGTCATTAAAAAATATAAGTGAATATACAACAGTCCATACTGCTTCTGTTGGGACTAGACTCAGTTGAGAAAACCTCCAATGTATGAGCTGCAGCTAACTCTCATAAAAAATATATATAGAATTTAATAGAAACATCACAGTCAATACAAAAGAACTTGTCTTGCCTGTTTAATTGACAGCTCCACATGATCCAGTCATTACACTACATATTATATAACTTAATTTCCAAGGGCAATCAACAACAATTCTTGAACAAGTCCATTGAGGAAAGAGAATTATGGTCCTTGTGTAGCAAAAACAATGGAGCTTTAGCTCGATACTTGCCCAATAAATTCTATCACATAATCAGGATTTACGACATTGAATTGCCAATATTTTAGTAAGCTGCAATATCTTAAACTGAAGGACAACTCCTATGATAATTGAGAGTTTTTGCCAAGTGATTTGATTAAACTATTTTATAATTACTTTTTTATTGGATTGCTTGTACAAGTTTTTTTATTTCCTAAAATACAACAAATCTTATAATGAAAAAGAAACCATAAGCAGTTGCACATAACGACTGAAAAAAAATATTAAAAAGCTGTGGTGCTTTGTAATAAAAGTAGTATAACAGACCTACCTCCTAATGCCCAAACGAACATCTTGACATTGACAACAGCTGGTTTTTACGTCCAGGTTCCTGTTCAGAAGTCTGGTCAAACAAATCATTTATAACTAACTTCTTGCCTCAACAATACCTGAAGAAATTCAAGGCATAAATATTAAAATTTAAGAACAATAGCTGTTGTAATAGTATTTATGCATAATCCTGAATTCCATCAGTAATAAGATCAATTTAGTAAAGGCACCACAACTACACCATAAAAAATTAGAGGACTCCTCCATTAGGAATAGTGAATTTAAATTTTGGAAATAAAAAGCAGCGAAGAACAAAGATTATGAGTGCTGTCACGCGGCCACATTGTCTGACAACCTTTTAAATCTTACCACCAAAATTACACACAAACTCACAAGGATTACACTTTGTCTAAGGTGGCAACACAAGTTTTTCATGTCATCGTCTTTCAAATAAAAGATCGGCCCCATGGTTCACACGGGAAGAATAGCCAATCTAATAAGTTTCCAAGCAACAATATAATTTGATTCAATACAACAGAAGAATGATTAACTAGAGCTAGAAAAGTTATTTTGTGCATATTCTGTAAACAATTTCTACCATTGCTGTAAAATAATCAGTTTCAGCATTAGACTAAGCCTATAATATGTAGACTACACTTTTTTTAGCCAAATCTACATGAATCTGGCAATTTTCCTAAAAGCGCAACATTTGCTTTGATAAAATTTACGAAATGGATAGTGTAGAGCGCTGGTACTAAATTATATTACTTGGTTAAGTACTATACAAGTTCAACCGATCCTTGGTTTTGTAGTTCTCTCTAGACAGTAGACCTTACAATATGCTGAAAAAATCGACCGTGTGATAACGCCATCTCTGTAGGGGCTTGGTTCCGTCAGTGCACTGTAGGCATTACTTCAGGATTTTTGCAGCATGCGTTTGGCCCCTAGCTGCGACCCCTTTTGTTCTTTTTACTTTATCTCTTTCATATTCTCTTTCTTCCATCCTACTTACCACCCTGTCCTGCCACTTGATTCATAGTGCAACCATTAGGGTTTCCTCCTGTTATGCCTTTCAAACCTTTTACTGTTGTAAGGACGTCAAACCGCCTCTCTGTTCCTCGTCTTTCGCTCTACATTTGTACATTAATAGTGTCGTATTTGTCACTTGTTATTGTTTCAGATTCTTTATGTATCTTATCATATATATCATTCTATGGCCTATTTGCCAATATATATATATACCTGCCTTGTACATGTTCTGTAATGCTCTGTATATGTCATTTTATGTTTTTCAACAAACAATTCTGTACGGACGCAGCCGGGGGGCTGCAGGTCCCCCGCTACCTTTCCGTCCGCTTTCCGCATTATAAGTACCTGTCGTGAACAATAAAGACTCGGTCTCACTTCTGACCTTTCTTGAACCTCACACTGGTGACCCCGGGAAGTGACAGGTAGCGCGGTTTTGGCCCATCCATTAACGGACTAACTACGGCCACAGCCTACCGTCAGAGAGCCTTTAATGGACGAAACATGGCGTCAAGTTTATGCCTCTGATAGCTCCTTCCCTGGTGGAAACCGTGCCATTAACAGACTAAATACAATGTACCCAACAAGGGAACGTTTTGGCGCTACAATCAGCACCATTAACGGACAACACAGCGCATTTTTCCGCTTTTTGGTGCGTGAGCAATAAAGATGGCAGAAGATGAAATTCAATGCAAACGTGCAAGCATCGTCTGTACGACAAAAGCAGATGCGGTCAAACTCCCTCAGTTTTCACGCGAGAACAAGGCATCATGGTTCCTGCGCGCAGAAGTACACTTCCGCATGGCACGCATAACAGACTATGCAAGCAAATCCGACATCACCATGGCCGTGCTCCCAATAGAGTTGTTCAACAGGATCTCCCCTTGGCTCGACGCGCACACAGACGAAGCCACGTACTCAGCATTAAAAGATAAACTAATCAAGACCTACTCAATGCCCGTGACGGAAAGAGCACAGCATGCGCTCAACCTGGCATCCCAGCCCCTCTGAGAAGCATCACCCACAGAGGCCTGGGACGAACTACAGGGGCTCATAACGTTACCAGGCCGAGACAAGAACGGGAGGATAAGGAAAATCGACCTGGCAAGGGCAATCTTCCTTCGATGCCTCCCGCAGGAAGTAAGGAGCCAGATAAGGGACGCCGACGCCCTCAAAACCAGGACATTAATAGACCTTGCCCAGAAGGTACACAAGGCCACCAAGGCCTCAAAACACGCCGCCAACCTGGAAGCCTGCAGCCTGATGGAGAGCAACAACGACGACGACGGAGAGATCAACGTTGTCTTCAAAAAGAAACCGAAAGAGAGCAGAGGGAAATCATTTGCGACGTGGTGCTTATAACACAAGAAATTCGGTGCCAAAGAAAAGTACTGCAAACACCCGTTCCTTTCCAAAAAAATGACGTCAGCGGCCACAAGTAACAGCAGTGGCCGCGAAACCGATCTCTCTCCCCGACCAGCCGGTTTTTTCATCAAAAACGAAATCTCCAAGTCACAGCCTGCTGGTAGAAATGGGGGCAATGCAATCCGTCTTCTTGCTGACGAAGGAAGATCTTCAGAAGAAACCTGACTCGACAAACTCCTCATCGCAGCAAACGGGACACCCATCCACACATACTGCACAACGACGCGGATCATCTCCTTCCCGGGCTGCAGATACCACTGGCCCTTCGTCATTATTGATGTTAAGTTCCCACTGCTGGGCACAGATTGCTTAGGACACCACGGCCTTCTCGACGACGACGGAAGGGAATGACTACTGGACACAGGAACCTGCCACTCCCGCCAGCTCGCCAAAGGACCGGGGATGCCCGCCATCTGCTCCACAGCCTCCAGCAGCTACATGTCCCTCCTACAGGACTTTCCGGACATGTTTAAACCGGAGCTAGGACAGTCACCAGGGGCTTTAGCAAAGCATGGCATATTCCATCACATCACCACGACAGGCCCACTAACTCATGCGAAGTTCCGGTGCCTGTCCCCACAAAAGCTGCAAGATGCCAAACGGGCCTTCGCAGAGATGGAACAGATGGGCATCTGCAAAAAAGCATCAAGCCCATGGGCATCACCCCTCCACATGGTAATGGCTCATGGAGGCCGTGCGGAGATTACCGCCACCTAAACATAGTAACGACACCAGACCACAACCCCCTCCCACACATGTAGGACCTGACGAGCGCACTCCATGGGGCAAAGATCTTCTCCAAAATGGACCTGCTCAAATCATATTTCCAAGTCCCTGTACACCCAGACGATGTCCCAAAGACCGCCATAATAACGCCCTTCGGGACCTATACATTCTTCTATTCAACCTTCGGTCTCAGAAACGCAGGTGCCACATTCCAGCAATTGATGGACACCATTTTGGGGGACCTGCCCTTCTGCGTCTGCTATGTCGATGACATCCTGATCTCCTCCAGGTTGCCTGAGGAACACCTTTGACACGTCCAGGCAGTCCTAAAACGTCTACAGAAGAGCGGCTTGGTGGTGAGGTTAGACAAATGCATCTTCGGGAAGGAAAAAATAGATTTCCTCGGGCACAAGATCTCACCTGCAGGAGTACGTCCGACAGCATCTAAGGTGAAGGCCACAGAGAAGTTCCCAGAACCTCAAAACATCAAGGCCCTGCAGGAGTTTCTGGGGATGATAAATTACTACAGACGGTTCACCCCCAACATCGCCTGAATCATGTACCCACTAACATCAGTCCTGAAGGGAAAGCCAAAGGCGCTGACCTGGGAAGCTCTGCAGCAGAAGGCATTCAGCTAAACGAAGGCAGCCTCACCAGTGCCACGACTTTAACACACCACAACCCCGCAGCTGACCTCAGGTTAACAACGGACGCCAGCAATATCGCCTGTGGTGCAGTACTGGAGCAGGTGGTGAACGGCGCCCCTCAGCCCTTGGCCTTCTTCAGCCGCAAGTTTTCACCAGCCGAAACCCGCTACAGCACCTTCGACAGGGAACTGCTGGCTATCTACCAGGCCGTAAGGCACTTTAAGTACCTGCTGGAGGGCACCGAATTCACCATCTTGACTGGCCACAAACCCCCAGTACACGCCTTCACAAAGCAGGGAGACGTATGGTTGGCAAGATAGCAGCAGCTCCTAACTGCCATCTCAGAATTCGGCTGCACCATCAAATACATCCCTGGGAGAAAAAACCCAGTAGGCGACGCCCTGTTGAGAATAGAAATTAACTCCCCCAAGCTCGGCATCGACTACGAAGACCTGGCGAAGGAGCAAGCAGCAGACCCTGAGATAGCAGTCTACAGAATGTCACTGATGGCACTGAAGTGGGAAGACGTGCCCTTAGGAAACTCCTGAACAATGCTCCTCTGCAACACCAGCACAGGCCGCCCTCGCCCCCTTGTGCCAGCTTCGAGGAGAAAGCAGGTGTTCAACATGATACATGATCTCTCCCATCCTTCAGGGGGCACAACGGCGCACCTTATGACCAACAAGTTCATCTGGCACAGTATCAACAAGGACGTACATTGTTGGGCGAGGAACTGCATAGCGTGCCAGACGAGCAAAACATCTCGCCACACGGAATCAGAGATTGGCGAATTTCCCCAACCACGTCGGCGCTTCAGCCATATGCACGTCGACGTCGTTGGCCCTCCTCCGCAGTCCGGAGGAGCAAGATACCTCCTGACGATTATAGACCACTCCACCCATTGGCCCAAAGCAACCCCCATGGTGGAGGCATCCACAACGTCGTGCGCAGAGGCCCTTCTCTCCAGCTGGATCAGCCGCTTCAGAGTGACCGACAGCATCACCACGGACAGGGGCTCTGCCTTCCTCTCAGAACTTTGGGTCTCCCTGGAATGTCTGATGGGCACGAAGCTGCACAGCGCAATGGCGTACAACCCCACAGCAAACGGCATGATCGAGAGAGACCACCGCTCTCTTAAGGCAACTCTAATGGCTCGCTGCACCGACAAGAACTGGAATACACAGCTCCCCTGGGTCCTCTTGGGTCTTCACACTGCACCCAAAGCAGATGGCAACGCCTCCTTGGCCAATAAAGTCTACGGGGAAACATTGGTCGTACCCGGAGAATTCTTCCCAACGTCAGCTGGTGGCGCAGATATGCCCCTCCTGAGGTTGAGGGAATTCTCACGGAAGTTCGCTCCCTGCCATAGGACCTTCACCGACAGGACCAGCAGATACAAGCCACCCACCTTAGGCTTCTGTGCCTATGTCTTCGTCATGGTGGACGCTCGTCGGCCGCCCTTAATGAGGCCCTACAGGGGGCCCCCACGGAGTCATCAGGCGGGCGCCTAAAGCATTCCTGCTGGACATCCACGGGTGTGACGACTGGGTAACGGTTGACAGGCTAAAACCAGCGTTCCTGTTGGACAACGAAATCAGCGAGGAGACAGGCAGGCGACCCAGAGTTCCCCCTCAGCAACACTCCACAGGAACAGCCGCCCCCATGCCGAAAAGAGGTCCAGGACGGCCCAGGAAACAGCCCGCACCAGAACCAGAGGTTGCGCCCACACCCCGCCCGCAGTTCTCAAGAAGTAGGGGCCCACTCCAGTTGCCGCAGCGCCTCCGCAGTTGGTGTCATCCAATAATTTCTCACATAATTATTGTCTTGGGGGGGGAGTGTTGTAAGGGCGTCAAACCGCCTCTCCGTTCCTCGTGTTTCGCTCTACATTTGTACGTTAATCAAGTCGTATTTGTCACTTGTTATTGTTTCAGATTCTTTATGCATCTCATTATATGTATCATTCTACGGCCTATTCGCCGATATACTGTATATACAGTATATCTGCTTGTACATGTTCTGTAATGCTCTGTATATGTCATTTTTATGCTTTTCAACAAACACAATTACGTACGGACGCAGCAGGGGGCCACAGGTCGCCCGCTACCTTTCCGTCCGCTCTCCGCATTAAAAGTACCTGTCGTGAACAATAAAGAATTTACGGGCTGCTCTAGGAGCAAGTGCCCATGCTGGCACAAGGCCAGCTAAATCTGAAACAACAATAAAGAATCAGTCTCCCCTCTGGCCTTTCTTGAACCTCACTGTCAATTTCCGTTTCAGCGCTGAATGACCTCACAGGTCTCAGTGCTTGGCCTTTGGCGGTTGGCCTAAATTCTATATTCAATTTTGTAAAGCCATAAAAGAAGAGACGCATCATCCTGACGGTCAATTTCGTAAAGGTCTTACGAATCAGCCCGTCCAAAATACACTGTGTATAGTTATATGGTCACCACAGGGTATAACGCAGTTAATTGTAATATCTAAAAATCCTTCGTTTCCACTCTCCATCAGATGTGCAGACCATAACCTACAGGCATGTGTACACTAGGTCCTTGTAAGCACCGCTGCTGACTCCTAATATCACAACCAACGATCACTTAAGAACAGTAGATTGGGCACATTAAAAATTTCTACTATTCCGAGCCCGCCTTGGCATCTCTATCCTACACCAAGATGGCAACGATGGCTACATCTCCCGTAATGCTTGTTAAATGGCTGTGCCCAATCTATTGTTCTTATGTGATCGCTGTTACCTGCAAAAATCTCACGTAGGCTCAAGTTTCAGCATTAATATCCTGAATTGCTTCTAACACAATCTTATCCACATAATACATCCTCGACATTAATAGCGTAAAACCTTTTAGACTTCTGGATCCATTGTTTTGTGACATATACCTCACTTGCTCATACACTGCACCCATCATGTTTTATTTCAGTGACAATGCACAACTCATATTGTACGGACTTTATCCCGATTTGCAAAGCTTCGTTGAACTTTTCTGTTTTTGCTTTTACTCCCATTTGCCCTTTTCCTCTCTATCTGTCTGTTAAAAGACAAATATTTTTCTCTCTTTCAAGGTAGGAACATTGATTTCAGGTTAACACATCCTACGAACCCACTAGTTCATTGACCAGCGCCTTTAAGCTTGTGGCCTATCTGGGCATTTATTTATCCTCACAATTTCTCTCCAAGTTTAGTCTTAAAAATTACACACACATGCACATATATACACACACACACACACACACACACATATATATATATATATATATATATATATATATATATATATATATATATATATATATATATATATATATATATATATATATATATATATATATATTATATATATATACCTTTTTCTATCAGTGGGGATGGTGCTGGAAGGGCACGTCATCTCGAGATCTCTCGGCAAATCTTGAGGGATGAAGTTGCTAGCCTTACACTAATTTTCTTGACCAAAGCATTATGTGAATTCTTTCGGATATTTTATGCGTTTTATCACAACTCTGAAGTATTCCTTTTATATACTCCCACCGCTTCTTTCATTTTCCCCGGAGGAGTCGGTTCAAGCGGACAGGATTCGGATGAGTTCTCTCTGTGGTTTTCACAAAAACTGGTTCCCCAGAAGAGAGAACTTTCTTCTGGTTTTACTGCCGATAACCTGACCATAGCATTTTTTTTTTTAAATTTCTTTTTGTACAAGAACGTCAAGAAAAAGGAATCTGTTCAGTTTCTGACATACTTGGGAGCCTGTAGGGAACATCATCTGCCCTAACTTCAGCTTTCTAATGGGGCGAAGGATGGTGGCAAATTCTCTCGAGTCTGGAGAGAAGCATTTTCTGAAACGTTCTTTGACGTCTAAGAACTTTTCCTATAGAAGGATGTTAGGATCACTTAAGTTTCATGACAATATTATCGAGTCAGTTTTCAAGTTTCACGGAAAATATATATATTTATTTTTACGGTTCATGAAAAGTTTCCGAATGATTTTTACGCAAAAGCCTCGGAATAATTTCTGCATTTCATGGAAAAACTTCAGAATCGTCTTAAAAATATTACGATAAACAAAACTCGGGTTTTCTTTTTACATGACAAATATAAATAAACATTTTTATATTTCATTTTAGTATGGAATCAGTAAAACGTGAAAAATGGCCCCGCTGTCACTGGTCTGTGATTAACACATGAAAAAACTTTTACACGGCAATGATGTTTTTGACAACAGGATTAACATCGAAATGAATTATAGCTGGCACATTTTTGGGGGATTTGTAATTTGAACAAACAGACGTATGTTTAACAATCCTTTCATTTGTGTAACTTTGTGGGTAACTGGAAAAAGTAGCTACAAAAAAGTTTTAAATTCTATCTAAATTTTCAAAATACTTTCAGCCAAACCAGGTATATCCGATGAGCGGGATAGGACAGAACCAGTCTGCAAGAGTGAGGAAAGTAGAAAATAAAGAGAAAATAAATGCTAAAGAATTGGCAGATCAATATAGTTACTTTGACTACTTAAGAGCTTTTATTCATATGCTTAAGTAGGTGATTTTTTTTACATCTAGTGCATTTTAAACTGAAGTATAAGGTACTCTAGCTTCCTAAAACAGCCAGTGCATGACAGAATATTATTATTATTATAAGAAAAAAATACATATGCAATACGCTTGCGAAGGAAGTTTCCAAAGAATGGAAAACCCAAACGTGATAAACGAGTAAAAAATGCGCTGAAGTTTCTTCGGCGCAATCGAATTTTCTGTACAGTGTATAATGCTGTATGAAACTCTCAGCCACGGTCCATGAAACTCTCAGCCATGGTCCGGTGGTGGCCTGTATTGTTGACACCTATAGCGGTGCCAGACACACGATCACGGCGAACTTTAACCTCAAATAAAATAAAAACTAATGAGGCCAGATGGCTGCAATTTGGTTTGCTTGATGATTGGAGGGTGGATGATCAACGTACCAATTTGCAGTCCTCTAGCCTCAGTAGTTTTTAAGATCTGAGGGCGGACAGACAAATAGCCATCTCAATAGTGTTCTTTTACAGAAAACTAAAAGCAAATAAATCGGACTGCAAAAATGTGAATAATAATGATAAACAATAATAAACATATGAGCACAGAAACGATTTCCGTTGAATTCATTGCATTTTACCTTAAATATAGGCTATCATTCTCTGTGTCAGAATAAACTAGAATAAAAAAAATTATTAAAAACACTAGAGTATTGGAAATGTTCTTCCAAGAAAAGTCAGTCAAGAATTGTAAAAACGAGCTTTTGACGGACACAATCAGTCCCTCGGTCCAAAGCCACTTTCTACCTAAGGTTTTCGCTTCTTCTATGTTCTTATGATAGACTTCCGGGGTAGGGAAGCGATGCCATTCAGTTGTTAAATAGACAAGTACAAAATGAGCCGAAGTTTTTTCGGCGCAATCGAGTTTTCTGCACAGCCGCTACAGCGTATAATCAAGGCCACCGAAAATAGATCTGTCTTTCGGTGGTCTGGGTATAATGCTGTATGAGCCGCGGCCCATGAAATTTTAACCCGGAGAGGTGGTGGCCTATCCAATATCGCTGTCAGAAGCACAATTGTGGCTAAATTTAGCATTAAATAAAATAAAAGCTACTGAGGCTAGAGGGCTGCAATTAGGTATGTTTGATGATTGGAGGGTGGATGATCAACATACGAATTTGCAGTCCTCTAGCCTCAGTAGTTTTTATGATCTGAGGGTGGACAGAAAAAGTGCGGAGAGAATAAAGTGCGGACGGACAGACAAACCCTGCACAATAGTTTTCCTTTACAGAAAACTGAAAGTGAGAAGGAAGATGGAAATGTGGTATTGATCCTTTTCTTACATGCGATTTACCTGCATGGTCGCCATTATCTTAAATGTGACATGAACAGTGATGCCACTTACAGTAGGAAATGGCATCCTAGGTATGCAAAGTCTGTACCCCAGCGAGCAACCAACCACGCCGGTCAAGTGGTCCACGATGCTCGTTCGTGTGATCATCTTTGTGACCGCTGGCACTACCTATTCACTGACCCTCTAGGCAATATAGGCTAGAGAAAAAAACAGGAGAAAAAGAGGCGTTTTATGGTATGTTAAAGCGTCGATTTTCTCTTTGCTGTAAAACAGCAATAAAAAAAAAACTTGCTGTCTCTCTCTAAACGACTGCCTATAGATGTACAAACACAAGCGGATCAGCAACACACATCACCCATCCACATACACACACATATATATATATATATATATATATATATAATATATATATATATATATATATATATATATATATATATATATATATATATATATATATATATATATATATATATATATATATATATATATATATATATACACACACATATACATATACACACATAAACTCTCAAGGTAAAGTGTATTCGATAGCAAGTGGTAGGCTATATGTGGCTTACTATTTGAGAGTATAACAAAATCATGTGTGAATTAGTGACAAGAGATATCGCAGGGAAAATTAAACACAGGGAGTAAAATCCTGACTGGTTCCACGTTTAGTGTTTTGAGATATCTTTAAAATAACTGATACATAGTAGTAGAAATTTACATCATATATGCTGCGGGCTCAGAACAAGCGATCGCACAGACACTTGAAAAATACTCGAACCTGACAGGAACCGGTATAGCCGTCACATCATTTGTGGTCGGGGTTTGTGTTCCATAAACAAATCTTTTGTTTTATTATCCCTAGGCTTAGGAGCAAAGGTGCAAGCCCACCTGCATCTTAAAAATAAGATTCGCCTACTTTGTGCCTCATCTCTTCTCTCATCTTACTATTATCCATTACAGCTACAACCAATGTTTAAGCAAGTCAAGTTTCCATTCTTTCACCATGCTTGTTGATGCTGGTGAGATGCTTCTGGATTTTCATTACCAGCTCCTGATGGTTCGGAGCTGATACAGATTTCAGAGGTTCCCTAAGTCTTTAACCGGCATTTGTATTAGAAATGAAAAGCATTGGCAATTTTATGAAAATCACCCCAAGCGTCCTCAACCATTTGCTTTTAGAGTAAAATGTATAAGCAGAAAATTAAACATGCCATGGATGGAAATTTTACCTGCAAGGTATTCAGTTAGCTCACCTGGAACCTTCTAGAGTTAAAATTTTGTAGATACTTTCATTTTACCAAGGCAGAAATGTCCAAATGTGGTCAATATTTTTAGATCATTCCTCGCAACATGATAACTCGTTGCCATTTTCACGGATGGCTCAAAGTCAGATGCTGGCGTCGGCTTTGGAGTGGCCTTCCCTGAAACAGAAAGACGCGGGAGATTATCATCTGTTGCACCTATTTTTACAGCAGAACTGCATGCAGTTTTAAAGGCCTTGAAGGAAATTTTTACCTCAGAATGGAAACGGTTTATATATTGTGATCCGAGGAGTGTTCTTCAGCTTTGAATCATTTAACTTTTTAAACTCTTTGATTTTAGAAATACTGGAATGGCTGCTTTTAGTGGAAAGAAGAGGTAAAGAAATAGATTTTTGCTGGGTGCCATCCCATGTTGGGGTGGTTTGGAACGAGCAAGGTGATCAACTTGCTAGTCAGCAGTTATCTCCCCAGAACCGAGAAGATGTCTACTACCTTATCGGGATGTATATCCTCTAGTAGATCAAAATACTAAAAAGTTTTGGCAGTCCATTTGGGAAAATATTTTAACGAATCAAAAAGTGCGCAGTATCACGTCATCAGTGCCTCCTTGGTCATATCCTTATATGCCAAGGAGACAAGAAACGATGTTGTGCAGGCTTAGGATTGGGCATACAAGACTCGCTCATGGGTTCTTGATGTCCAGCGAAAATCCTCCATTGCGCGATGACTGGGTATCTAAGATATAGGTTCCTGTCCTGGGACGTGACAGAGAAGGCCATTTTATCCTAGCTACAATTCTCGGCGAGAGAGGCGGGCCTCCTCAACAAAATTTAGATTGCATACATATAAAGTATGTGTATGTATGGATAATATATTTGTATAGATATGATTATGTGATATATATATTTATATAGATATGATTATATATATATATATATATATATATATATATATTTTTTATATATATATATATATATTTTATATATATATATATATATATATATATATATATATATATATAATGTATTTTTTTTTATTTTACCAATTCTGGTTCTCCTTCACCCTTATAAAATTTAGGCAAGAGCCTACAACAGATCAAAATTTCGAGTCAATATTTTTTTTCTCGAAAGAACAGCATTCTCTACCGAGCTATATAAATGGATAGGACAAATTTAACCAACATTATAAGGTTATCTTTTGTGATCCTCATACACCTCTTAAAACCTCAGGGAGCTTGTTTAGCAATTAACTAAGATAATGCAAGAAATATCTAATATAGAGCACGGCTCATTAAAATGAATGAAACAACTACAATCAGTCTGACAACAATGGAAATTCAACCTGATTGCAGTAATTCGCTACTATCTACTTGCACTAGAGGCTAATAAGCAATTGAAAGAAATCTATGCAGGTAATTCTTACCTTAGACAAGAGTGCAAATCAGGGTGGTTATGTTTGTACAATAGTCAGGGGTAATTAACCTTTGGGAAGTCGTATAGGTGAATGAAAACCAGGTATGATAAAGAATATGAAAATATTTATATATATATATATATATATATATATATATATATATATATATATATATATATATTTATATATATATATATATATATATATATATATATATATATATATATATATATATATATATATATATATATATCTTCTTCTTCTTCTTTTAACGTGCTT